>NW_026542721.1:0-305073 GCF_028750875.1 Macrosteles quadrilineatus
TTCTATAATCATTGCCCTATCAATCTAGGCTCTTATTCTGAGTTTTATGAGGTTTATTGTGATAGTTTTTTGTTTACAGTGCAAACCATGAAATACATTCTTTTATTATACCTTAAAATCTATCTTTGGTTTTGTATGGTAGGTAGCATAAATAAGTAATCACAGTAAGATTTAACAAAAACGTACTATTATCAAGTTAAGTAGTACAGTTAAATTTTGTTTCTAAATTTGGCATTTGGAAAACCATTTGGCATGTTTCTAAGAACCAACATTGTCTCTTTTGCATACTGACCCCGATGCAAGGCCCGGGTATAGCTGCTAGCAAATAGAATAGTAGCGCTGATTTGCAGTAGCTGTTCAAATGGCGCTACTAATTGCACCAACGATAACATTAGGTTTAACGAGTACCTAGGTTTGTGCTGCCTACAGGGAGGGCAACGAAGTGTGATTTTAAGGAACATATCATTAGCTTACTATGAAATAAATACATTTGCCAAGTTTGATAAAAATTGATCCATAAACAAGCAATATTACAACAGTTTACTTATCCTACTAATATTATAAGTAAGAAAGTTTGGATGTATGGATGGATGGATGGATGTTTGTGACAAGTAAACGCGAAAAATACTAACGCTAATTTTAACCAACTAGCAACAAAAAGTTGTGGTACACAATGAGAACTTAACTTTTTTTCATGGTTTAGGTGCAGTGGTAGAAAATTAGGGCTATATGGTAGATACTGTAGGACACTATAGGATACCGTATAAATTAAAAGACAAAATTTTCTTAAACCGTGTCCTCTCCCATAACTACAATAAGCATTTATACTTATATGCCAACCCCGTACGAAGGACGGGTACTCTGCTAGTAATATTATAAAGATATAATTATATGGGTGTAAGATTGTTTTTTTCCATTTTTTGGATCCGCGAAAAAATAAAGTTTTGTAATTTCTTTCAGGATTATTTTTTACACAAAAAACAAATAATTTAGTATACCCTATAACTTCTAGTAGCCTTAAGCGTTGTTGGATGCTTAACGGTTGGGTAAAAAATAACTACATTTTTAATCCCTATAGGCCTTTATTATATTATTTTTATGGAGAATAAATAAACAGGAGGTTAATCATTTACCTTGATTTTATCTAGTGACTCTTAACTTATACCTTCCTTAAAGGGTGGATGAAGATTTTTAGCAAATCTGTCGCCTACCTACTTCACAGATCCTTGTCAAGGATATCATTCTAGAATTAAACTTCAGTTTTTTACTTCTTTTGTGCAGAGTTTATAAATCACTATGAACAACTGGGGTCAGTGGGGGGCTGCTGCTGCGGCCACCAATGCTGCCACCTATCCAGCATCAACATTTCCCACTCCACCAGTGCCGCCTGTTCCTCCAGCTGCTGGTGCATCTACACCAGCTGCAACTTTGCCAGGGTTCCCCATGGGTCAAACACCAATGGGTTATCCCTACTATGGAGCTGCCGGAGCTATGCCTGGGGTAACTGTTTTTATTTTTTGTTTAGAGCTTTAAAATCATGTAGTTATAGTCTTGCAGAATTGTTTACAAACTACAGCATAAATGATTCCATTAATAATTATAAAAGGGGTGTGCAAAGGATCAAAAAACTATAGAAATTCCAATTTGATTCTACTTGATGCATCAAATCAAGATTCAATTATATGGTGATTAAAATATTATTCGATTCATAGGGGAAGGGGCTGATAATTGGGAAAGGCATACTCTGAGACATTGTGTACTAGTTAGCCATATAAGTTATTTATATTAAAGTATGCGGAACTATTAGACAGTTTGTTGTAAAATTGCCTTCATACATGCAAATGGCTGTTTATTATGACAATGCAGCACCCCTAGTTCTAGGAACCAGGAACTGAGTTTAACCGTTTTTGGCCAAGAACCCAACAGTTATAAAATGGAACCGACACATCATTAGTAATAAGATTCAAAATCATCACTAGTCATTAACACCTGGGAATACATTATTAATGTAATTGTTCTTTACCTTACTGAAACAAGTTACTACTTGGGAAATACCTCCTCTTATTACTTTTTCGATGAGCATAAATTGCTCATAATCTACAAGTAAATCTAAATTGATAGATGTCATCTTTAAACACGGCAAATACTTTAATCTGAAATGGTGAGGCAACCATACAAATGTTGGTATTTTAAGCAAAGTATGAATGGAGAAGAGTGTAGTATGAGTGGGGCGTGATCTTTTAGTCTTGTTAGTGACTTAACTAAGAAGTCTTTCCTGTACAAAACAATTTAGAAACAGCTCTTTAAGCTGTCTATAATTGTTTAAGTTAATTTAGTCAATAAAATAGTTAAATAGTCTTAGAGCCGGTAGCTGAGCTCGGGATTAGCTAAGTTCTAGATTTAAACCGGCTTTAGATTCTGAAGTCTAAAAAATGGCTTGCTGAGTCAGGGCGTTAGCGAAGTCCAGAACTTTAGACTCTGGAACTTATTTGGCTGGTTAGACTCTGGATTTTAAAATTTGACTTGCCGAGTCAAGGATCTATAAGTCCAGGCCAGGACTTAACTTAAGATTCTTGTTTCTTGCTGAGTCAAGGATTTATAGTTTGTAGGTCTCTGATTCTATCCTCTTATTCTCTCGATGTGAACCAATTGAAAGTTTTGTCCACACCAAATTATATCTTAAGGCCTAGTTGTAAGCAGGGTGGCTAGTGAACATGGATACCGAATAAACTAAGAATCGTACATAGATTTTGAAACAAAAATTGTTGATTCAGCCTATATATGAATCTTTTTGGGACTTTTAAATTTCATATCTTAAATAATCTCCATAAAATATGCCATTAATCGTCGTTTGTTCTCATTTTGCTTTGTTGGGTCGAGAAAGTTAAAGGCTAACAATTGCAGGGAATGATCAGTGATATTGCCTTAGACACGGATGTCACAGCAATTGTGAGATATTGCCAGATTTTCCATGATAAGGAGCTCACCGTTGCCGTTGTTGACTTGTACCATTACCGTTGTTTTTTTAACCAATGGTTCATAAAACAGCTGCTAAGAAACAAAAATTATGATTAGGCCTACTAACCTAATCAACTAATTTATTTCTATAGCCCCAAGATAGTTTTAAATGACAAACCCATTTTTTGTTGTTGACGAAAATCAAACACAGTTGTACGTTTATCAAACAATGTAGGTGCCATTGTTTGATGTTCAAAAGGGATTTATTTACCATTTTGTTCACACTACAGAGTTAGAGTTTAGCCTTACCCAACAGCTCTATTAAAAGCCATTTAATAACTTTCTAACTCTCTTTACATTGCTGGATTAGTTTGCTCGAAGGCTATGTTAGAAAAAAATTTTAATTTCTCTCAAACTGTATTTTTTTGTAGGCAGTGCCAGGAGGATCTTACCCACCAGCACAATGGCCAATGACAGCGACCACTGCAGCGCAGCAACAGCAATGGCAGCAGTGGGAGCAATGGCAGCAGCAGTATGCCCAATGGCAAGCACAGTATGGTGACAAGGTGAGTTTAACTACACTGTGGTAGTCGATTTATTGGTGTTATGTCCTTTGGGAGTTATAAGCAGTCAAGGATCAAGTGTAAAATGCTTGAAAGACATTAACACCTGAGAAATCCCCACAATAATTGCCTAGAATTTAGCCCATTAAAATTAAAATAACCGTTGACAAGAATTTTTGTGTACTTAATCATCACTAGGCTATTGTTTATTTATCATTAGGCTGATTTTAAATCGATGCTTTCTCATTGTGGTTAAAATAATGCCACTATAAGGAATATCATTACTGAAATCATCACCTAATGTTATCAGATCACCTAATCTTGAGGATTTCCAATCGTAGGCCTAACTATTACATCCGTTCTCTTGCATCTTCCTTTCTTCTTACACACATGACCGTGACATCACATTCCTTTAGGTCTACTTATCACAATCATAATACTATGGTATTCAGTACAAGTTCCTGAGACCTTTATATTTCAGTATTTTCCATTCCCGGTTTTTATATGTCCTTTTCAGTAGGTCTACATTTGTACTAAATGTTATTAACTGAGAGTCTTCAGTTTGTGTACCTTGTTATGCACCAGAGCGTCGGTTGTGTTCTGACTTTCTCAATTATTATATTTCCTGAACAATTTTTTACCCTTAAATTAGTTTACAAATTAAAGTAACTTACTCAAAATAACACATTTTTTCAAGTTTACCACCTCCTGAAAGGAAGACAAATACATAACTTAATATCAGAAACGTTAAAATGATATATTATGGAAAAATTGGAACCTCATTTTCAAGTTATCTGGGTATATTTTCAATAAGCTAGAATTACCTCGACTGATCAGATCTTTTGTTACTGTATTGTGTTGATTGTCTGTGTGAGTGATGTTGTGTTGCATGTGTTTTGTGGTGTTTTGAGTTGTGTGTTTTGTGTTGTGCATCCACACCAGTGGACTCCTGAGATGGTTAAAAAGTTTAAGGTGGGTTGCAGCTGATTTTATAACTAGTTTACATTCTGTAGACAACCCTAGGTAACATTTTATACTGGAGTTTCAATAGTAAAACTACAACCAGAAATTATCACTATATATACTTACATTTTGTCAAGTGTTCCTTTTAAGCTTAGAGATTGTTTAGGCTTGTAAAAATCAAGCAATGATGTTGTCAACAAAGTCAAACGAATCTTTTGATTTGTGCTAAAAGAATTGCTAGAAAGAAGGGTAACCCGTAAATTTAATGGATTCTTAAATGTTTCCAATAAAATTGTTTAATCAAAATTGCAACTTCTTCCATCGTCAAATCCTTAAATACTTTAAACCCAATGCAGTTTTTTAGTGGTCTAAAACCTTTGATTTGAACTGATCAATGACATTAGTGGACTGATCCCATGATTTTAAAACCTTCCAATATCAATTGCATTATTTTAAAGTTATTATTCTGGAACGCTATAAAAGCCTTACAATATAAAACATTGGCAAAAAAACTTCAAGAAAATTTGCTTGCAGCTAACCTGTACTTGTATTTTGTTTAAAGATACAATTCTTACTAACTGTAAATATACGGAGATCTGAGAGAGTTAAATGGAAACAGAACAGTTAAATTAGAGAGAGGGAGAAAGAGGTATTGATTGAAAAACAAGTATTGATTAAAGACAAACATGGTCTGAAAATATTAAAAATTAAATATATCTGAAATGCCATTTATTGTGAAAATATATATTACCTCCTTCTAATGGCATTTATTTTGTTGGCAGTACCAGTCCATGATGGCGATGGGAGGTATTCCTACAGCTGCCGGAGTGGCACCCTTGACTGCAACTGGAGCCCCTCCCCTCCCAGGCACAGATAAGGGGTAAGTGATGCTTTTACAATATCAACTTCTGTACACACATAGGCTAATTTGTTTCCAAGATTATTCAGTTAGCCTACATAATTGAGTTTTATGAACTGAAATCTGAAATTTATATAATTCATGAAAGTACAGTAGTAAAACATGACATTGTTTAGTTCTCATGTTCCATTTTATAAACATGTATCATCTTACTCTCATTGTAAAGCATAGGCCTACTATTTAGATGAATATCAAACTTACTCTTTTATTTAAAGAATTATCATTCTGTATTACATTACTAGATAAAAAAAAAAAAAAAAAAAAAAAAAAAAAAAAAACTGTTTTAGTGTTAAGGCCTATTAATAACTATAGGCCTAAACAAATTCATAACTGTACAGAGATTATCTCATTTTAGTTATTTGATAAATTTGTTTATTAAAACAAATAAATGTTAAAATTATTTTTGTTTTTACAGAGCGGCTGGAGATTCTTCATCCCAGGTAATTTTTAAATTTACCATTCAAAAGTGTAATTTTTAATCATTTTTCTTGCAACTAAAACTAAAAGAAGTTATTAAAATCTGATGAAAGCTCAGTAAATATAAGTGCATTTTATTTTAAAATCCACAGTATATTCTTTCCTTTCATATATTTGTGCTCTTGTCTTAGTTTATAATAAGAAAATTAAAAGTTAAAGCCTTGATATAAAATTAATTGATAAAAACAAGGTAAGAATCTATGATAAAATTGTTTGTCTAAACACTCTCTAAAGCCGAAATTAATAGTTTGACAACATCTTAACAAACCATTTGAATACGTAAATGTGTGGTCGTCTGTAACTGAATTGTATTAGAAACTCTGTAGGCCTACCTATTGTAAAACTTGACAATTCCTTTAACTCACCTAACCTAACATAAACTAACCTAACCAACCTAACCTAACCTTACCTAAGTTAAGTTAAAGGATTGGTCAAGTATTACATTCTGGTTTACATTATCTGGTTTACATTTGGTTTACATTTTCTGGTGGTACATTATTTGGTTTTACTCCTTAATAGCCAAACAACATTACGGTTTTCCTATTTTAAACCTCATCCACATGTTGCTGCATCAGTGGTTTTATACTATGGCTTTAATCAACATTATATTCTAATCACTTTCTACACTGTGGCCACTTGATCTACAGTTTTGTTATACGGTACTGCAATAAACTGACACAAGATTACCCTAGAATACAAGACCATTGAGAATAATGCTACAAGATTATTTGCTAAAAGTCCTTAAAATAAAACATTCTGTTAGAGCTTAAGTTGTAAAAGGCATACTAAAATATTATTTGCAAATATTAAATGTCTGTTGTAATGTTTAGGACAAAAGTAATAAGAGAGGATATGAAGGAGGCAAACCTGATACTGACACAGCCAGTCCTCAACAAGCCAGCAAAAAAGCCAAAAAAGATACAAAGGTAAATCCTTTCTCTACTGTGACATTTAAATTATGTCTACTTATTTTTTGAAAAGTATAATGTATTGTTCAAATAAACATGATCTGTATCTTAGATTTCACGAGGTAATCAGATCTGAATTATAGAAACTCAAACTAGAATAATGAAAAGGAGACAGAGTTTAGCTAGCTTACCTGAGCAAGTTAGTCCAGCCTGGGGCTAACAGATACAAAATACAAATCAAATTATTTTTTTAGTTCCAACTCACAAAATTTTTATGTATCATAATATTTTATAGGTATGTAAGCGCTTTATACTGATATATAGTTTTCAATTTCTAATATACCTTTTTTAGTTTGATAAATAAAAAATGTAAGGATCAGTCTTAAACTAAATATTACATTTGATTAATATTCTTCTTTAGGAGACTTTGGAAGAAATGGCTGAGCAAGAAAAAGCTTTTGACGAACAGTTCAAAAACTGGGAAGCGCAGTTTATGAAGTGGAAAGAACAAAATATAAATCACCCTGATAAGGTTAGTATTAGGTAGTGTTAAGAGGCAATAGTGATAATTATTATAACAACTGCAAAAAGCTAGCTCTAGGCAGGCCAGTAAAGATGATTTAGTTGAAGATACTTGAGCAATCTCAAGTCTATTGGTACACAAAGAGGTAACAATGCAAGAGAAGGGTGATTGTTGTACAATGGTAGTGGATCTTTTAACTAAGGATCGGCTTTTACCTTTTCTTTGCCACTATTTACCATTCTAATATAAATCTTTTGGGAGGTTTTTAAAAATGTTGAACATATTACAACATACAACAGTTGTCATCAAGCCACAAGTGTTAAAGGATTTGAGTTGTAATCTGTTACTGTATGTTTGACAGGAGCAGTACAAAGAGTACGAAGCTAAGTGGGAGAGTTGGAGGGAACAGCTTGTACAGCGAAGGGAGCAGATGAAGAGGAAGAGGGAGCAAAAACTAGCAGAGGAGAGGGTAAGATACAACTACCTGTAGACATCCTGCACAATCAATTATGTAACATAGACACAAGAACCTAGGTTAGCCATTAACTGGTATGGTCTGGTTGTGATTGAGTTATTTTAATATCCTTGAGAGTGCAGGTCAGTAGCATTTTAGGTACTCTTCCGCCTTACTTGCACCCAGTGTCAGTTGAGAATTGACCTTGACTGTTGTATGTTGTTATTGTGTATTTGGGTCCTAAGAGCCATACTTTGCAGCCATACTACTAATGTAATTTTTCGTTGTTTATTTGTGACCTATCTATACTCCGCTACATACTGTGATTATTTAATAGTGGGAAAATAGTTTTTGAGTTAAGAGTTTAGAGGGCTGATATGATTGTTTCATTAGTGCAAAAAAAAATGAACGATGAACAAAGTTATAATTTTTTTTAAGATGATGTCCATTTGTTCTGACGCTCCATTATATCACTCGGACTATGACACAACCAGTGAGGAAAGTGCTACATCGTCCCCTTATTGGACATGATGATATAGATGAAGTACATTGTATATTGTACATGGTCGAGGACATGATCATGAACGAGGAAGTGGGAAAGGGAGAAGTAGAGGACAAGGTGTAGGAAGAGAAAATGGCAGAGGACAAGCTGATGAGACCTTTGTTGATGATGATGATTTGACAATTTGACTATGGAAAAAATAGATTTTAGTAGGCTAAGGCAGCTCCTGCATTGAGCCGAACCCAAGCTTCAAACATTATGACACAATTTTGAGGAATCATAGGCAACGCAAAAGAACAAAAAAACTATCAACCCCCATTGATACTTGGAGAATTCTTATAACTGATGGATGATTTGTTGGACAAAATCGTATAACATATTAATCAGAAGATAACACAGATGGCTTCTTGCTAAAGAGAAAATGCCTTCGATTGCCAGTTTACGAATCATACAGATAGAGTTGAAATGAAGGCACTCATTATGCTACTTATCAGGTGTATTAAAATAAAGCCACGAGGATGTGCAATCCTTATTTGCTACTGATAGGACTGAACGAGACATTCAGTTTTCGTAGTACTATGACTTTAAATGATTTTTGTTTCTCTTTTGTGCCATACGATTTGATGATGCTGAAACTAAAGTGTAGAAAGGTTTACTGATGGACTGATGGCCTTGCACATTTTTTATTTGTGTTCAAAGTGTTCATTTACAGATGTGAGTAATAATATACAATTGACAAAATGCTTGTAGGCCTACGTGGAAGATGCAAATTCTGTATGCGTATGAAGTTTAAGCCTGCAAATAAGGAATAAAGCTATTCCGCTTATGTAATGCTAAAACACACTGTCTTTCGATTGCATCTGTAAGGGACAGGGTGTATACCAAATCCAGATAATTTGTTAATCCTCACACTAGTATAGTATGCAATAGATATATCATATGGCAATTTCACTATTTAAATGTGCACGGCTGTTGATTTCAGGCTGCTCAGTTGGCAGAAGCTACTAACACCGCAGCAGCAGAAGCTTCCAAGAGTGCCGCGAGTGTGACCACCACTCCTGCAACTGCGGCTAGTCAGATGTTCCCCACCATGGGCTACCCTCCACCCTCTATCATGCCTCCTGCAGGCTTCCCAGCACCCTTCCCAGGCCCAGGCTACCAGGGCTACGGCTTCCCAGGGATGATGGGAGTGCCTCCTGTGGGAGGGATGGTGGGAGCGAACCCTGACCTGGTCAACCATCCACCAGTCATGCCACCAGACTTATCTGTGAGTGAAATAAGCTCTTCAAACCATTTGTATACATAGCATTTGTAAATAATTGTGGCTTTAGCCGCCTACCTGCTTGTGGAGATTGGAACCTTGATACTTGGAAAAAGATTTTTATTATAATGATGATAATGATGATTTATTTGCACATAACATACAAATTTGTGAAAATCACACGTACAGGTGCTTCGTCTTGATTTATTGTCTGTCCTTAATTATTCTAAAACATAAATTAGTTCCCAAGATGTTGATCACAGTCTTAAATTTAGTGCTACAATACAGCATATTCAAACATAACAAGGTATAGAATTTGTAAATCTACCGGTAACAAAATGGCAACAACAAAATTAACAGAGAATAAATATATGAACTATATACAATAATATACGATTTTGACACAAACAAATAATTCCCGTAAAGTGTTTGAATGTGATAAACATATGACAGTAGATAATATAAAACAAAAAAAATTATGTTTGGTTTATGTTTAAAAGTGAATAAAAAAAACTAAGGAGCTGTGTAATAGACTTAAAGAAGTAGTTTTTATTTACAGTAAGAACAGGTTTAGTAAAAAGAGACAAGACTAGTTTGTTTTTATAACAGGCATCAAAAAAAAAAAAAAAAAAAAAAAAAAAAGTAACAGGTTTATAACCACTATGTTTTGAAATATAATATAACTCAAATATTTAACTGTTCTACCAATGTGAATCTGTATAATGTATTGCAATAATATTACCGTATTAGTTCTCTACTGTTTAGTTCATTGAGTAATTTTAATTACAGGTCCCAGACCAGAATGCACCCCTTAAAATGAATGAACCTCCGCCAAGTTTCCAAAGAGCTCCTCCTAAAGGTATTCCCGGCCTAGATCTTCTTGCTGGAGGAGGTGGAAGGTCAGCTGAATCACGAGACAACCAAGAGAGGGGCAAAAAACCTCCCCAGGTGCCTGTGACTGAGCCGTTGATGCACTCTTCTGACGACAAGAACCCGTTTAACTTTCCTCCACCCAGTCAAGATAATAGCCAACAAGGAACAAGGAATTACCAGTCAGGCCCTCCAGGATATCAAGGGAATTTTCAAGGCCCGCCGAACAATTTTCCATCAGGGCCCCCCAACTTTCAAGGTGGACCGAACAACTTTATGCCCCCAAATATGCAAGGACAGAACAACTTTGGACCACCAGGGTTTGGACCGAGGGGTGGTCCTCCCTTCATGGGTCAAGGACCTCCAAACATGCAAGGACCTCCAAACATGCAGGGACCCCCTCCTGGTCCTGGGAGCAACCAATTCAATAATCGTCCACCATTTAATCAGAACCAAGGAAACTTCCCGCCAAAACCAAATTTTTCTGAAAACAGAAATGAGCCAAGGAAAAATTTTGGTCCTAATAACCAAAAGAACTTGCCAAGTTTAATGGACGGTTTTGATCCAGATCAAGCCCCGCCAAACTTAAACCTAGAAAGAAAAACTCAAGATAAGCTTAAAGAGTGGGAAAAATACTACAGTGAAGAAAATGAATATGAAAATGATCCGTTTGCAGAGAACAACGACGAAGAAAAGTACAATGACTCGGAGGATAGATACGGAGGTCCTCCTAATTTCAAAGGGGGTCCCCCTGATAGATTCAAAGGAGGTCCATTTGGATCTGGTCCTCCAGGCAGAGGATACAACAACATGGGGCCTGAAATCGATGACAGAGGGGGTCCGAGGGGAATGGATCGCTTTGACAAAAATGCAGGAGATAGAGGCAAGTTTAGGGGCCCACCTGGAAAATTTGATGGACCTCATAACAGGTTTGACGGCCCACCCAGTCGTGAGTTTGGCGGTCCTCCTGGAAGAAAACCAGATGGACCACCCGGGAGATACGATGGCCCGGGGCATTACCCTGGTGATCGAGAAAACGATGATCCGTTCTCAAACTATGACAGGTTTGGTCCTGATGGTGAGCGAGGACCAAGGTTCGGTCGTGATGGCAGAGGGGGCGGAACTGACCGAGGACGAGGAAGCTTTGGTGACTTTGATGAACCTGAAAATCCTGACTTTAGAGGACCTGACAACTTGGGAGGTAGAGGAAGCAATAGAGATGATAGGTTCGGTCCTGGTCCACCATTTGGTGATGACTTTGCAGGTCCCGGAGGAAGACCTCCAATGGACTACGGTGGCAGACCTCCACCAGACCATGAAAATAGGAGAGGACCACCAGGCAAAGGCCCAGGGATGTTCCCACCGGTGAGTAATACAAGTAGTATCAAGTGTATGTAACTAACGGTTAGTAAATTAGTAGGTAAGGATAGCATTCTTACCTAAATTAGGAAAGGCGTTGGCGTTAGGAAGAAAATGCTTATGTAGTAATTGTTAAAATATTTTACTGTCATTGATAGTACCTTTAGTTAAGCATGCTATCCTGAACTGTTAAATACCTAGACTTAAAAGCACATATCTAAATCACTTAATACTCTCCTCAACACTATACATTTATTAAATATGCGGTGTTTACTTTATAAATCTGTTGTAATTTTTGTAATATTCACCAACAAAATTGCATACCCCATACATTTATTAAACTTATAGAGGTAAGCTAGTGAGCAGCTCAATTTTTGAACGTAGTTGAGCCTAGCCTACATACAAGCTTGAGAGATCAAGCACAAAGATGGAAAATTGAGCTCAAGCCCAGCTTTTACGATTGCAAAACGCGTCTGCGTTGTGACAGGAGATAGGCTATCTATGATTTTGCCGTGATGGCGGATGACAATGATAACATTTCCATGACTGCAGAAGACAATGATAATGACCACACGACCACGTGAGATATTCAGGAATTTGCCATGATTTCGGAAGATTGACGTTTCCGTGACCACGGGAGACAACAATAATGTCTTCAAACGGCAGGAGATATTCAGGATTTTGCCGCTATTGCAGGAGACAGTGATGGATGACGTTTCTGTTACTGTGGGAAATACATTATATTTACCGTGATCGCGATAGACTTACTATTTGTAATTACTAGGGGTGTGCGATTACTACTTTTTCTTTTCGAATCGAATAGAGAGAATTTCAAATTGAATACTTTCCCTCGAATAGTATTAGAATAGTGAACATTTTTTATCCGAATACTAACCCTCAAATAATGAAAACTTGAAATCAATATCAAGTCAACTCTCAATAACTTAATTACTAAAACTGTTGGTATATTTTTTTCAGAATAAGTGTAGGTTGTAAATGTATCTTTTAGGGATGGACGGGATTGAATTTTTAGTTCGGGACGGGACGGGATTTTTATTTCCTTCCCGATTTTCGGGACGGGACGGGATATTTTTCTGTGCATAAAAAGAATGTCTTGAGTATTGCAGTTACCAAAAAAGACATACAAAATCAATTTTTACCGTTTGTGGCACTGATTTATTAAAAACCAAAAAATGGTTAACAATTTACAGGTACCTATAGAAACTTGTGACTCGCGGTCGAAATGACTGGCGGTCACGGTGCGATCGTCAAAATGACCGGTGGTCACGGTGCGGTCGTCAAAATGACCGCGGTCACAGGGTGATCGTCGGAATGACTCGCGGTAACGGGGTGATCGTCGGTATGACTCGCGGTCACGCCATGATCGTCGGTATGACTCACGGTCATGGCGCGATAGTCGGTATGACTCCGCGGTCACGGCGTGATTGTCGGTATGACTCCGCGGTCACGGGGTGATCGTTGGTATGACTCGCGGTCACGGGGTGATCGTCGGTATGACTCGCGGTCACGGCATGATCGTCGGTATGACTCACGATCACAGCACGATCGTCGGCAACTCCACGGTCACGTCGTGATCGTTGGTATGACTCGCGGTCACGTCGTGATCGTCGGTATGACTCGCGGTCACGGTGCGATCGTCGGTCCAATAGTCGCGGTCACGGCGCGATCGTCTGCAGGACTCCACGGTCACGTCGTGATCGTTGGTATGACTCGCGGTCACGGCATGATCGTCGGTATGACTTGCGGTCACGGCGCGATCGTCGGTATGACTCGCCATCACGGCATGATCGTCGTTATGACTCCGCGGCCACGGCACAATCGTCGAAATGACTTCGTCTCCTGCGTTCGCAGACCTATCGCTCGCAATAGCGGCGTCATCGGCACTCGCGAAGCGGCAAAATCGCCGACGATCGGACCAAATCCCGTCCCGAAAAATTCCCGAATCAAAGGTAATCCCGTCCCGATAATCAGGAATATTTTTTTCCCGAAAAATTCCCGAAATTTCGGGATCCGTCCATCCCTAGTATCTTTTGTTTATTTAATTTAGGCCTAGTTTAATTCAATAGGTAACTGAACTTAGATTTATAATAAGTAAAGGTACAAACCTGAACCAAGTTTTATTAGTCAAAATTATAAAGCACTACCAATAACAAATTTTGTAAAACACATTCAACCAATTGGGCAGTGATAATCATTATAACCAAATAAAAACGCACATTGTTTTCTTTTACTAAGTAGGGATTTAGGCCTACAACTTACTGTCAGCCCTAAGTTTATGTTTTAGAACATAAACTTTAAAAAGGTATGCCTAAAATAAAACTTGTTGTCATAACTTAACATAGCCTAATCTCATGACTTGGTCTTAGGCTACGGGACAACTAGGTTTGAAGGTACAAGAACCTAGGCCTTATATTTAACCATTTACAGTACCTAGTTTAAATCTTCGATTGAAATAATTAAGCCCCTTTTAGCCTAAATGTACCGTAGGCTAACTTAAACTTAAACTTAAACTGAGTTCATTAAGTTACATAGGAAATGTATAATTATTAACTTTTAACCTACTTTTAAGGACTTTTTACACGTGTTGCATTCTGCAACAGAGCCCTTTTTGCAAAAAAAATTCCAAATTATTATTATTATTATTCAGGGTGGCTAGTGACCTGGAATACCTGGAAAACCTGGAAATGTCAGGGAATATTAAATATCTGGAAAAGTCATGGAAAAGTCAGGGAATTTTGTCATAAGTCAGGGAAAATTGTAAAAGCTTTAAAATAACTTTAATAATTGTTAGGAAAGGTCGATCTGGTGAGAGTACGTGTGCCATGTGGGTGGAAACTAAGAAATATGTCTGTACAAATCAATTTTGTGTTTTTGTACAAATTAAATTTTGTTATAAACTGCGTATCATCTTATCAAACCAAGTTTAATTTTATTAAGGTAAGTTGCAAAGTTTGAATATAAGCTAGCCTGTATCTATAGATTTTATGTATGTTTTTGTTTTTCATATAAACAAACATAAGATATTCTTCAGATAAAGATTAGTCCTTTTGAAGAATTAGTTAGTATTAAAATTGTAATGTTGAATTTGTCGATCAGGGAAAGTTTAAATAAATCATGGAATTGTCAGGGAAAAGTCAGGGAATTTTTCAATGTGATTTCACTAGCCACCCTGTTATTATTTTACCTTCCAACGGTCAAGAACAAATTTACAATATGTTGTATACATGACTTAATCTAACTTAAACATATACATACAAAAATAATTTTTGACAAAGACATGCAGTAAGTAAATACAATTTGAGCAGTAGGCTATCAAAATAGACGTACACAAAGCAGAACTTTAAATAATAACCAATGAACAAGAACAACAAACAAGAATAGTAAGTGAAAAAATAAATGAACGACAAACAATAAATATATGAGTTTCAACAATAACAATAAATATAGGAGTTTTACAATAACAATAATATATGAATTTCAACAATAACAAAGAAAACAAGATTTGTAAAAAGAGAGAAACATTCATTGGTTTGAAACAAATATAATACAGTAATTTTGGGTGGTAACTATGATGAGCGGTGGAAGTCAGCCAGTACCCTCTTCCGGATTGTTTTTTGGCTGTCTGTGAATTAAACTCCTTTACTTATTTTTAAAATTCTTGTGATGATGTTGAAGGCACATTTAGGCCTAAATCGGCTTCTTCATCTGAATCCGTCTGGTTTCATTCAACCAAACTTAAATGAAGCCTAGGCCTACAACTTTTAGGCAATATCTATCTGTATAAAAGCAACTGTTGTCAAAATATACACCAATTTTTACTAAGTTTAGCTGAAATACTTAGCGCAGACGTGCTAAACAAACTGTCTCTAAACTCCAACCTCAAAACTTCTTGTCTTGTAACACAGCTTGCGCTAATGCAATAGAAAAAAGAAAGAACAGAAATTGTTGTCTGCTAGAGAAGCAGAAGAATAGAAGCAGACTTCCATAGCAAGTGTGAATTACGTTTTACTCTGGGATCACGGCAAATCTATCAAGCAGACAACATTTGTTTATATCATATTTCAAGTTTATAAAGGTGACGGTGCGTGTTTTGGTACCATGTATAATAGAACTCAGTATAATTTGTTCCGGTATCTTATTCGCCATCACTTTTTCAGTTTTACTTCCCTTGAAATAGTCACATCAGTGTCGTATGCTAGATTTATGGAGGTCTACCGTGATCCCAGAACAAAACGTAACTTGAACCCGATTGCCATCGCCAAGAACAATGAAGGCGGATGAATGCTAATGTAGTGTTTTGCAGCTCATAATGAGTTTAATAATGTTGAAAAATAATAAAATAATATATAAGTGAGTTTTAATTAAATATTGTATTGCATTTTTATTTAATCTGAAGCAGCTTAACAGTTTTTATTTATTTTCAAACCAAGTTAGAACGGAACTATTTTACCGACTTGTTTATTTGGCTAATGGCGGAGGACATTATTTCATCGGAAACTCACGACACGATTACACAATTGTTGAAAATGAAACGTTGTCACTCGATAGTCGATAGAAACTGATTACTATTCGTATTTTAGCCCGATGGTAATTTTTATTAATTACTTGAAACACCTTTTTGGCCAAATTGATTTGTTTTATGTTTTCCAAAGCTCCAACTAATTATGTGACCAGATGCGAAGTATTCGAAAAGGTCCGAACTATTCGACCACCGTCAAACTATTCAAAAAATCGAATACTCGCAGATAGAACGAATAGAATTGAATAGATTTTATTGAAAATCAAATCAGGCAAATGGAAATTTGCTTAGTCTGTAGGCTTGCTTATGTGGGGGTATTTTAAATTTATTGTGCTTATCTTAAAATTATTGGTCTATTTTTTTCAGAGAATGGATGGGATGGCTGATCCAATGTCAAAAGGTAAGAAAGAAATAAGAATGTAAATAAATAAATAAACATATAGCGTTCACATAACGTTTTTTTTAATCATAGCATAGCTAAAAAACAGATGTCATAGTCACGATTAAAAACTAACCTAAAATATACAATAATATGTCTTATGCACTAAAATACATTGAAACAAGTTGGAAAAATGTTCTTAACAGTAAAAGTAAAAAATTATTTTCTATGGGTAGTAAGATTAAGAGAAATAAGAACTTTGTACAAAATAAAAGTCAGATTTTTTTTCATAGTTTCGATAAGGTACTGTATTAATCTACACTGTACAGTAGAACCTCGGTTAACCGAGCCTCGCTTAACCGAGACTCCGGGTTAACCGAGGCCGTCCTCGAACGATTTTTTTTATTTAAAAAGCAAAAGAAACACGCACAAACTACGTACAGTAATGAGCGTTTGGGTGCTCCTTTTATCGCAATACGCACGCTAGCCTGCAATGCGTTAAAACTACTGTACAGTAAAATGTTGGCAACTGTTGTGTTTCCTCGGCCAAATATTTGCGTAGCTTAGCGCTTATCTTTGCCGAATGCATACGGCACTGTCACCCGACACCGCTCGCCAGAGCAGCTGCAGGTGTTGTAACCCGACACCGCTCGCCGCCGGACCAATGCGAACTGTTTCAATGCCGAGACGCGACTGAGCCACTCGCTCTCCCCACCACCCCGATTCGACAAAAGTTTTTTTTACAGCGATGAATCTGATGGGGCGACTGAGAAAATATCACATACAGAAGGTCTAAGAATGATCGAGGGAGCACTGGCATCACTGAGCTATAATTCTAACTGGAGGTAGCACTGAATGTCAAAGATGCGTGTCGCCAGCCGCCATGTTTGCGTGAGGTGTGAGTTAAAATGAAGCCATGTTATTGGATGAAAAAACTCACTGCTATGCAAACCTAGTTATAGAAGCCATGTTATTGGATGAAAAAACCTGCTGCTATACCAACCTAACAAAATCAGCGACACGCTTTTGACAGACTTCTGCAATGGCAGTGCTACCTCCAGTTATAATTTTAGCTCAGTGACTGGCATACATTGAACAACAAGAAACCGCAACAACAAACGATTTAGTTTGGCTGCGACGCTGGCGCAACAGGGCGGCTAGCCTAAGATCCTCTAATCTAAGTCAAAAAACAATAACTGATTTCTTTGGGAAAAAAGATTAGCTTACTTTGTTTATTTTTGTACAATGTACAGTAAATTAATTTTCATTTCTTTGATTTAATTTTGTAAACAGGAATACTGTACTGTAACTAAACTTCTGTACATTGTGTAGCCTATATCATACGTATTCAGTTGTGCAATAAATTGAGTGTTATATTAAAACAGTGTTTAGTATTGTGAGTGTTACCGTTTCCTCTCACGTTTTATTGCGTACTAATAACATTTCTTTTACTAATAAACTAAACAACAGTTCAGTTAATAACTTTTGTTCATGTTTTAGTATATCTTGAGCTATTTTTAGCCCCGGTAACGATTTTTAGGTTACGTTCCGTGTTATCCGAGGTTCGCCGTATCCGAGGTACCCTCGGTCCCAATTACCTCGGTTAACCGAGGTTCTACTGTAATATTTTTTACTAGTCTGAAAATCAGCAAGGCTGCTTTTAAAAGATTTATTATGAATTAATAGTTTTTAGAGTTGTGGTTAGTTTATTAAAAAGCTTTTACCCCATATATTTAGGAGTTTTTTCTACAAGCTTCAGTCTTTTCTACATCGGTGTCTCGGGTATTGGAAAGTATACTTAAATCTAGTGTTATAAATGTGGTCAAAGTTTTCACTAATATAGTCATCAAAATTTGACTGCACTGCTAACAAATGTTTTGTAAATTATTAAATTCGGAATAGTCATAATATTCAATTTTCTAAAAATTGTTTTGTATGAAGACCTCCATGGTAAAAAGGTCATAATTCTTATAATTTTTTTTTTCAATTTTAAACTCTTCAAAAATTTCAGAGGAAAATCCCCAAGAATAAGAATACGTTTAATGGAGATGTTTGAATTGTCAGTATTGTGAGTGATTACAAGATTTAAACAATTAAAATGTATTATGATTGATACAAAGTTAAATCCATTGATATTACAATGTTTACTTTTTAATTATTAATGCCCACTTCTTCTGATGCAAACATATTTTTTTCTGTTCATACAATTCTTCTTTGAAATTGTAGTTTAAAATTTAATTTTTGTTAACATTTGTAAATAATTTGATTTTTTATATCTTGAACTTTTAAAACCTAAATAATTGTTAATCAAATTTACAATATTTATTTCATATTTTCAGAATTCCCACGTCATGGACCACCTACAAATGATGGGTGAGTGATTAAATATTGCTTAAGAATTGTTTTGATTTTATGGTTATTTCTATTTCAAAATTGTGGTTTTGGTATGATTAATATTTACTTGTGGTCAGTTTGTAGTCAAATGCTGAATAATTGCTTCATATAAAACAAATCATTAGTAAATAATTAGGGATGGACAAGATTGTATCTACGATTCCGTTCAGGACGGGAGGGGAGGGATTTTTATTTCCTTAACAATTTTTAGGACAGGATCGGATTTCCCCCCCCCCCCCATGAAAGTGTGTTAGATTTAAAATCTTGAGTAAACATTTTGCAAATAACAATTATGAATCACAATCGAAATCAGTTTGCAGTTTTGGTGGCGGTTTTCTGTAGAAAACCTATAATGAGTAAAAATATACAGGGTAAGAAAAACTGTTACCTAAAATAATTTAATATTTGGTTCAATTTAACTGTGAAATGTTGGACTAATTGGAATCTTACATTATAATTCTAATTAGATGTAAAACACTGCTAGCTAACCATAAACAGGTATTCAACAGACTATCACTGCATGTTTAAAACTGTGTAGGGTTTAAGGCCTGATATGGTTACCAATAGAAACACAGTATTAGTTTTAGTAATCATAAATTTTCTAATGTACCGTCAACATGCCCCGCGGTCACGACGCCATCATCAACACATCTCATGGTCCAGGCGCCATCTTCAACATACCTTACGAGTTGTATTGCAGCGCGCAGTCGTGAATATATCACTTCATTGTAGAGACTCTTCACTCGCAAAATTGCTGACAATCAGAACAAATCCCCTTCTGAGAAAATCAGGAATCAAATGAAATTCCGTCCCGATAGTCTAAAGTTTATGTTCCCTATAGTTCGGGACTTGTCCATCTCTATATATAATAGGCAAGCATGTATCTTTAAAACCCTTTTTCTCAGCTTGTGTGCATCACATAGAAAATCTACGCATACTGTTAGAAAGATATTTGCCTGTAGATGTGCAGAATTGTTTTATAAATTAAAATAGATTCAAAAACAAGCAAAAAATTTATTAAAATAAAAATAAAATTAACATGGACCTTATGGGTTGCTGGTGACGAAATATAAACAGAAAATCAAAACAAATGGAAGAAACTCCAATTACATGTTTTATTTATTGGGTGGGGTGAAAATAGAGAAGTTTTCATTCAAGAGTTGACCTCAAGTCCCTAAATAAATAATTGAACTAGTCAGTGATTTTTAACTACAACTTGTCCCAATTTTATATTCTTATAGCTTCAGAGTCATACTAACACTTCCTTCTAGCTTGAGATCCCTTTTTGACAACATTTAAAGTTGTTACAGTATTGCATGTTTTAATGAAGATGGCATTTTCCCCTTTTAATAGATTTTGACCAAATGTTTCATAAGCTTTTCACCACAGCCACAGCTTTGCAGCTTATACCACTCAATAAAACACAAATTTAACATCAATAGTATGGCCTTTCAGTAAGAAACTTTGCAAAATGTAATATTATAAACTATAATCAAGTAAAATATTAACAGATTTTTGGCTTGTATTTTAAAATTAGATTTTTAGAAAGTGGACCTATCTCATTTCAATTTTATCACCCATAATTACGTTTTTTATGAATCATTTTTGACATTTAATTACTCCATTCCAGGAATTCCTGTGTTGAATCACAAATAGAAACTAACACTAGAAGAAATGACAAAGGCCCTGAACCTAACCCAGAGTAAGCTTTTTCATAGTTGAGCTGTTCAGTCTTGTGTATATATATTTTCATTCTACAGTCCCTCTTAAACAGGGTTTCCTTAGTTCCTATTAACCCTGTATTGTTTATGGCGCAAGACTCATATTGTCTGTGAAAGTAAAAAGGGTCAATCCATTTCAAGAGGTCCAAAGGTGGTTGCTTCATGATTTTTGTTTTTTTTTTCATATTTTTATCCTTGAAAGTACATATCATAAGAAGTACAAAAATACAATTATTTTATTTTTATTATTTTTTCCAACCGTATGGCGGCCATTTTCTCTTTGCTCGAATGCCCGTTTTCAGCGATTTCAGAGTTCTGCGTCAAATTAAATATCTCCGCTTCTACAAATCCTAGAACATTGAAATAAAAACCAATCTCTTCAGAAAGATCTAAACTTTAATATGGTAATATAATTATGCACTTTCAACTAAATATGTAGGTCTAATTACCTGTTTGAAGTTTGATGAGACGGCGTTACGAAAATTGATTTTTAACATTTTTTTTTACATAAAGGCAACTGACTATGTGTTTGTTATTTTTTTATTTGATAGTTGTATATGTGTACTCCAAATTCTCAAAGTTTCAAGTTGTGGACTTGCATAGGGTCTTAAATAAAAAATTTCAAAATCTTAAAATTTTTGAAAATTTCAAATTTTGATGTTTAATATCTCTGTTGGGCATGAAAATAAAAATTTCAAATTTGGCTCAGATTTAGTACTAAGTAAGAGCATTATCCTGTAAAAATTTTATTTTGTGGACTCAACTGGTTTCAAAGTTGTGAAACGTTGAAAGTAGTACTAAAATAAGCATTAGACCTGTAATAGCGTAGGAAGCATATAACACACTATCGAAGTATTTTTAATAATCTTATATTTAAATAAATATTATATTGCCCTGTTGTATAGTTTTCCATGAAAAATAAACTCAACCTTAGTAAGTAATATTAAAAAAAAAGTTCCCTAATTTGTTATGTAAAACCAGACAATTTGTTTTTAGCATAAACCCATTGCTTTGCGTCTTGAAGGCTATAGAACATCATTAAACTTTTTTTATCCAAACAAGTCAGTCACAAGTACTAATAGCTGTGTCAGGACATAAAAGTTGTATGCAGGGACATGAAACTATCATGCAGGGACATGAAACTTTCCTGTCTGGACATGCAACTTTCGTGTCTGGACAAGTGTAGTCTGAGCTGTGCTATGATAAATAGTCAGTCTCATTTAATCTGCCAATTCATTAGGATGTGTAGTGCCATTTAGCTTGAAACAGATTTTTTATGTCTTGGTTAATTCTTAAGTATGGAGTGTTGTGTTGGAAAATATATTAAAGAAGAGTGTCATAAGAGTGTCTATGGAGATGTACCTAAAGAAATCAAAGCAATTAGTGACTATAAAAGTTCAGAACAAGTAATAGCCTAGAAAATATATGTAAGTACCATGAAATCAAATTTTTAGACAAATACTTTCATCTTTATGGCAGAACATGTTGTGATCCCGTAAGACATCATAAAAAACCTGTAAAAAAGTGCTTAACGGAAATAACTTTATCACACTTATATAGACCAAAAAGTACTGAAGTGAACCTCATACCAGGGAAAGCATTATGCTCAACCTGTAATAAGAAACTTTTTAAGATCACTGACAATGGAGATGAAGACCCTTTAGACAGTTTAAACGATCCAAATTTTGAAAATCCAGAAACGATTCATGTTCTTGATCAGACTTGTTCTGCTTTAGGTATATCACCAGCCTCTAAGATTAGAAAATTAAGTTCAGACAAAAGGCCAAGTGCCATTGAAGCCAAAGTAGGTAAAATTTCCGAAACTTTAAAAAGGAAATTGTATGCTAATCTAGATGAAGACCTTGAGTGTTTAGCTGACCCTTTACAAATTCAAAATGAAAACCAATTTGACTGTAATGAGTGTGAGGAACTTATACTTAAGTTGAAAGAAAAATGTCAGGTTTCCAACAAAGAAGAAAAAATTAAAATAATAAGTTTATTACCACCTTCATGGTCAAGGAACAAAATTAGCGAAGAATTTAAAGTTTCGGAACGTCTGGTCAAACTTGCTAGAGACCTAACTAAAAAGCAAGGTATTATGCCTGACTTATCTAAAAGAAAAAGTAGTAAGACTCTTTCTTCAGAAACAATCAGAAAAGCTACAGAATTCTATTTGTGTGAAGAAAATAGTAGAATTTGTCCAGGTAAAAAAGATTGCGTGGCTGTTCGTATTGATGGAAAATTGGAGCATAAACAAAAACAGCTCCTTTTGTGTAATTTGAATGAGCTATTCGTTAAGTTTAAGGAAACTTATCCAGATATTAAAATTGGTCGCTCCAAATTTTGTGAGCTGCGACCCAAGTGGTGTATAATAGCAGGAGCTTCAGGAACACACAGTGTCTGTGTTTGTTCCTATCACCAAAACATTAAGCTTATGATAGACGGAGCAAAACTTAATGTTAATTACAAAGATTTGATGGAAGCATTAGCGTGTGATGTAAATAAGTATGAATGTATGATGGGTGAATGTGAGGAATGTGGAGATGAAAACGCACTTGTAAATACATTTTTAGAGTCAGATGAAATAAATGAAATGCCTGATGATATAGTTTACAAACAATGGGTCACTGTTGACCGTGCAGAGATGGTCACAGTGACAAAGCCTCGAGAAGAGTTTTTTGAATCACTCGTAAGGAAAGTGAATGAGTTAAAAGCCCACCACTATGTTTCCAAAATTCAGTCAGCCTCATTTAAAGACACAAAGGGTTCTCTGACCAAGGAAGAGTGTGTCGTTGTAGCCGACTTCTCTGAAAATTTTAGTTTCGTGGTACAAGATGAGATCCAGAGTTTTCACTGGATTAACAAACAGGCTACCGTACACCCCTTTGTCTATTACTATATTGATGAAGACTCTGGACTGGTAAAAAACCGTAGCCTTTGCGTCATAAGCAACCATCTGCAGCACAACACGGCAGTAGTCCATACGTTTCAAAAATATCTTATTGAAGACATAAAGAATAATGTGCCTGCCATCAAAAAGATTATATATTTCACTGATGGATCAAGTAGCCAGTACAAAAACAAAAAAAACTTTCTAAATCTATGCTACCATGAAAATGATTTTGGAGTTCCAGCTGAGTGGCATTTCTTCGCTACTGCACACGGAAAGAATGCTTGCAATGGTGTAGGCGGCACTACAAAGAGGGAAGTGACAAAAAAGAGTCTACAATGTACTACTGACAACCAAATTTTGAATGCAAAGGATATGTTTGACTTTTGTTCAAAAAGCCTTAAAGGTATTCAATACGTTTATGTAGACAGTGAAGAAGTGGTAAAAAATGAATTAGAGCTACAAGTTCGATTCAAAGGATGTTTACCAATTCCTGGAACACGATCCTTTCATAGATTTGTACCTGTAGCGGAAAACAAGGTAGGCCTAGAGTGTTTTAAAACATCAAAATGCTTAAAATCTTTTGAGATGCTGACATCAAAGAGTGTTTCATTTCATTTGGAGGAAGACGATATTGTTGCCTGCATATATGATAAACAATGGTGGATTGGAAAGATACAATCTGTAAGCCTGGAACACAATGATTATTTTGTTCACTTTTTTGAACCTTCTGGACCACGAACTTCATTCAAATTAAGCATGAGAGATGAAGCATGGGTCCCCTTAAGTAATGTATTGAGAAAGCTCACACCATTAGAGCTAACCACAGCAACAGGGCGGACCTACAATATTACACAAGCATTGTGTGATGAAATTTCACAGCTCCTCAATGCCATGTAGATATAAAAATGAAAGTAAGTTAATTATCATGTAATACTACACTTATTTTCGTATTATAAGAGAAGACATACTGAAAATATGTGTATATATAATATTACAGCGTTAGGTTTGTTATAATTGTTTTAGGACTTTTCAATGTTTCATAACTTTGGAACCAGTTGAGTCCACAAAATAAAATTTTTACAGGATAATACTCTTACTTAGTACTAAATCTGAGCCAAATTTGAAATTTTTATTTTCATGCCCAACAGAGATATTAAACATCAAAATTTGAAATTTTCAAAAATTTTAAGATTTTGAAATTTTTTATTTAAGACCCTATGCAAGTCCACAACTTGAAACTTTGAGAATTTGGAGTACACATATACAACTATCAGATAAAAAAATAACAAACACATAGCCAGTTGCCTTTATTTAAAAAAAAAAAAAATGTTAAAAACCAATTTTCGTAACGCCGTCTCATCAAACTTCAAACAGGTAGCCTAATTAGACCTACATATTTAGTTTAAAGTGCATAATTATATTACCATATTAAAGTTTAGATCTTTCTGAAGAGATTGGTTTTTATTTTAATGTTCTAGGATTTGTAGAAGCGGAGATATTTAATTTGACGCAGAACTCTGAAATCGCTGAAAACGGGCATTCGAGCAACAAGAAAATGGCCGCCATACAGTTGGAAAAAATAATAAAAATAAAATAATTGTATTTTTGTACTTCTTATGATTTGTATTTTCAAGGATAAAAATATGAAAAAAATAAAAATCATGGAGCAACCAATTAATTTATTTCTGGACCACTTGATATGGATTGACCCAAAAGCCAGTAAGGGCTTTAATGTCCAAAACAAATATTTAAGCTGTTACATAATGTTCACAACTCAATATTTGGCTGCTGAATTTTGCATAACGCACATCATTGGACACTGTGTTATTAGGACCCTTTGCCTCAGTCAAACATTCAACTTTTTTACTTTATGAGCAGCTTACATTTTGGTTGCAGACATTGTGACTCGTGCACATGCAATACTTCCTCATTAAGGAAAGCTTTTTCATTCTGTGATTTAGCAAGTACTGTAGTGATTGAAGCAAGTTTATATTCCCAGCTTGGAGATTTTATGATGGTTAGTGTTTTCTCTGCTTAATGCACAATGTGCTATTGTACTGTTAATAATTGTGTATTTGTCTACAAGTTTTCTTTTATTAAATTTTGATAGCGTAATTATTGCTAGGGCCAATATACAGTATACGATGATATTAGTTTTTGTCGTCTGCTCTAAAAAATAATATTCAATCATACACACCAGAGCCCCATTTGTACTAGACCCTGTTTAAAAATTATAAAATTTGTTGGATTAGCTAAAAATACGGAAAAATTACATAAAAAGTAAAAGAATACATTTTATTGACTGTAGATAGCCATATTGCTTCTGCTAGCAGCTTTACTTGCTATTAAGCTTTCTAACTTGTAGCTTAGCTGGAGTGGAGGGCCCTTCTTAAATCAACGGTGGAAGTTGACAGAGTTAGTGAGGTTGCACACAACACCTGTTTTGCTTCTTTTATCTTTTCTTGCATTGAATTGGGATTAAATATAGACATGTTGTATTGAAATATTTGTATTGTAAAACACTTAAAACCATATAGCCTATCCTAAAAAATTAAAATGGCCAGATAAAATAATATTCCTTTATGCCGTAGAACTCCAATTATCCAAACTCCAACTATCCGAATCACCGATTATCCGAATTGCTTACAGCTTACAGAAATAAGTTAAAAAAAAAAAAAAAAAACCTTGCGATTGTGTTGACGCCATCATCGTCTCCCGCTGTCACGGTAACATCGTCATCATTTTTCGCGATCATGGTAAAATGTTTAATATACCCCACGGTCGAGTTGACACTATCATTATCTCCCTCGGTCACGTAATATCAATCGTACTCCGTGATCGCGGCGTTAGTTTTCCGATCGCAAAATCGTTGCAGACGCAATAGTAAAAGCTCAGCATGTTTTCTCTAAAAGACTCAGAATTTCGGTAAAAATCCAATTATCCACATTTTTTTATTATGTGAATGGGGCCCCGTCCCAATTGATTAGGAATATTCAGATAATTGGAGTTCTACTGTAACTGGTTTTGCTGTTATAATTTATTTTGGTATTTAATTTTTAATTTCAACTTTATTGCCAAATTAAAGGGAAATAAATCCAAGAAACAATTTGCTTATAATAATAATAAAGTACAAATATTAGCCCCCTATAAACAATATTCAGCATTACAAAATAAATGCATGTTAGTCAGTATTTGTGAACAATCAGGTAAATAATTTGTTTACAGGTTGAATAAAGGGGGTCCTCCGCCGTTTCCTCATGAACTGAAGCCTACCCTGATACCTGGTGGTGGTGGGCCGCCTGCTGGTCCCAAGTTGATCTCTGACGCCCCAGGAGATGTCACTGTGATAGACTACTCTCACAGACCAGCTCCGCTCAAAGCTAATGCTACAGGTGAATCAACATGCTCATACTAGCCTCATGATATCAAAATAGGCAAGGAAGGACAAAATTCAAAATTTCCGAGAGGCGAAAATTGTACATTAGTTATAGGCCTAAGATGGTGGAAGTTAAATAAAACTTTAGAATATTCCAGTACATACTTTCAATAATTAGTCTGTACATTCAAATTAAAAGGTGATAGTAAGTGTTTCATTCTAATTCTTATCCAATCAAAATCCCTGAACCAATTAGGAGACTAATTAGTGTTACCTTGGTGGTTTTTAACCATAATAGCTGTAAGTTAGTTTAACGTCGTGCTAGGGCAGACCGAACACACTTGTACTGGTAGCGTTCACCCATCTGCCGCCTGTCTAGTTATTTACATTTCACACAACCTTAAGGCCGAGCCACGCAGCAACTGCTGATGTTCTTGGCCCTACCCGCTGAAGAAATAGTCAAATAATGTAATTAGAAAGATAATCATTTGTTGTGTTCATAAATACAATAATTTTAATTGTAAAGAACCAATTTATCAATCTGTAAGAATCAATTTATATTTTGCTCTGTAAACCATATTTTTGTTACAGAGAAAACGTGAAATGAGAGAAACTTCAGAAAGGAGCAATAATACTTTTGAAATATTGAAAGAATATGAGAGAGATAATGCACACACTTTTACAATATTAACAAGACAACAACGAACTGTTTAATTTTTAACACAACATGTGATTTTAACAATAATATAAAACAGTGACCATTTACATTTTTTTTAAATATGTGTCTATGTAGAGTACATTTTATAAGCCAATTAAACCAAAGATCATGAAACAAACACTTTTAATTTAGTGAATACTCTGTTTCTGTTAAAGAAATAAACTACAGTTCTGAACTTGTGTGTATTCCGTGTAACTAGTTAGATTATGATGAAACAAGAGTTGGGTCTGTGTCAGGTTTCAAACGTTAAATTCCCTTAATAATTACACTAAGTCTGCTTCGTGGCCCACCTTTTTTCCTATTTTGGGCTTTTGTTTTAGTTTTTGCAGGGCCTCAATTGTGGTGGATAGATTCTTTATCCTCATGTTTCAAATGAGGAAACCGTCAACTATTTCTGGCAATACACATTCTTTAATGTAGAGTGTAGAGCTTTACTAGATTTGGTCGTACTTTCGCTCAGAAGTCCTCATCAATAAGGGCCTTTTCTACCGAAAACAACAAAATATTACCACAACCATTTGGACATGTTTAATAATTGACCTTGAACTTGATGGAAGAAGTCATGACTTAAGTTAGTCAGTCTAAGTTTTCTGCTGACGAGTTCCAAACATGTGGTTTTGTGAGTTGCTGAGTGGTCTTTGATAAACGTATCCTTTATTGTATGTAAGTAAACATTTGACTTCTAACATTCCATCAGTTCAACTAATCCATCTGGGCCAGCCCTTATGAATTGATCAGTTTCGTCCAGTAGTTGTAAAGTTTTCAGTGTGAGAACACTCATCATTTTCATAGTAAAAATATGGATCGCCTATCAATTTATAGGTTATTAGGTTCTTTAGAAAAAGCAGAGTGTGAACACCGCCGATAGCGGTAAATCATCACAGATGTTGCCACTATTGCTGGAAATCACAACGAATGTTGCTGCGATAGCGAGAAATCATCACAGATGCTGCTGTGATTGCTGGAAATGACAACGGATGTTTCTGCGATTGTGAGAAATGACCAGGAATGTTGTTGCTATCACATGAAATCACTACGGATATTGCCGCAACTGTGGGAAATCATCACGGATGTTGCCATCATCGAAAGATATGATCATTGAGGGGCTGCTAACGCAAAACATTATCACAGAATTCGCCAAAGAGTTTTTAATATAATTGGAGGTATGAATAAGAATCACAAAAAAATTTGGCTTGTTGCAGCAAACCTAAGTAATCGTTAAACTAATGTTATTTAAATATAGAATAAGTATGACATTTTAAAGGAGATTTTTCAGTGAAAATATAATCAGGCAAATGGAAATTCAATTAGTCTGTAGGTTTTACACGGTAGGGTTATTTTTTTCTTGACACAATTTCATGTTAGGAGTAAATGGTTAATGTGTGGTAATTGATGATAGGGAACCATGAATGTTGGATATTATCCATCTTCATGTTAATATTAATATATCAAAATAGCAAAACTTTAGTAGTTTGTACCAACATTGTTCCTTTAGGTAACAAATTATTGAGGCCTTTTTTAATCTAAGTTTGAGCACTAAATAGTTGAATATTTTGCAGACTTGGACATTCCAGTGATGATTCAGCCGATGCACATGTTTGACTACCAACACGGGGCTAACCCTGGTCCTCCACCGTTCATCAAGTCCTCCTTCCTGCCTAGAGGCCGAGACTTTAATGACATTGGTAAGCGATCATGTCAGATTCAAGACTTTTGAATTGTGCTTGTTTTAAATATAATTTTAAATTATCTACATTAAAACAAAGTTTAGACATTAATATTCTATCTTACTCATTACTCCTTTGGCTATTCATACCAAAGAAAGTGTTAGTAGTGGGGTTTACTGACATAGTGGAGTGGCAAGGCTAGAGCTATGCTGAGTGGGTTTAAAATAACACATGTACGAGGAAGGTAAAAGTATGTCGAGCCTCAGCAGTAACATTAATAAAATTATAATAAAAAGATGTATTAATTTAATTGTTTAGTTGTTGTAATAACATAAATTTAACAAACATTTCTGTTTTTGTCCCATCGGTGGCGAAGACAATATTTTCTCCCCTATCATTTCCAAATGGCCCAACTCTTGCTTTAGTTTGGGCTTCCGACATAACATTATATATATTATATCATAGATAAAACATACTCCCTTAGTAGATTTCTCATCCTTATGTAACAGTTTAAGACAATTTTATTGTTAGCTCTATATGGTTTATGTAGAGGTCATGTTTTGTTTACAATTTGTTTCCCGTTATTACAGTCATTTAAAACATTGTTTAACCAAATAATACGATCTAATCAAAAAACAATAACTTGTCCCCTAGTTATATAACCAAACACTAAAGCACAAATCAAGAAATTAGCCCTAAAATAATAGAAACAAAATTTCTTTGACACTAGCGCCCAGTGTCACCGAACATGAACTAGACATGACAAAATGTGCTTCAAAATTTACAATGGGATGAGAAGTCTACTTGTGTTGGTTAGTCTATGATTGATTATATATAGTAGTTGTACAATTCCAACAACTATTGTCTCTCTTTAACTATGATTTGTTTTGATTATTTTGGCAGAACGTGACCTGGATAGGGAGAGAGAGAGGAGTGACAGTAGAGGCAGAGGTCACAGCAGGGAGGACAGGTTTCCTGGCAGACAGGACAGACGGGACAGGGATAGGGACCATGACAGAGGCAAGGAGGACAGGTTCAGGGACAGGAGGGATGACAGAGACAGACGAGACGACAGAGACAGACGAGATGACAGGGACAGGCACGACCGAGATAGAGATAGTAAGTAACCTACCTTTTGTCTACATGCATACAATAGAACCTATTACCTTAGACTGTTCGTAGAAGTAGACATCCCATCCTCATTTTAAAGTAGTTGCCAGTTTTAGAACAATAATAAGGGCAATTGAATTGAGCCAAAGACTGAGTGTGTTTATCTTAGGTTACTCATTTCTGTTGCATAGCATATTCAAACTTTAAACCAGGGTATGGGCTGGGATGAAATTTCCTTCAGCAAAATGCTACAAACTCTCACACAACTGTAGCAAAAATATTATTCTTTAAGCATTTAAAAAAAAAATTTCTAGCAATATTATATGTTTGAACATTACATCTTAAATTTTATTCGTAGCAAATTTGCCATAGCCTGCAAAAACAATGTAGCATTTTTAGGTTGTGTATAGCAAAATGCTAAAGATACTATCGCAGCTTAAACCCTGCTTTTAACAAAGCCAAACTTAAAGGCGAGTGTTGCTGTTCTGAATCTCGGAAGGTCTAATCAGACCTTCGGCACACATTTTGCGTTTAGTACTTGTTGCTGAGGGTCTAAACGGGCAGTATGCAGAAGGTCTAACTCCCGGAAGGTCTAAAAGTACAGTCAATGCAGAAAACTTATCCACTGATACTGTTTTACTTTACTGTGATTACTGTTTTTAGACCTTGCGGGATTTAGAACTTGGGCACACAACCTATATTTTGTAAATAAATGTTTATAAAATGAGACTTGCTGAAGGTCTAACCCGGAAGGTCTAAAAATGTGGGCATTCTGTCACCAGAGTTGAAGGCTATACACACAGTCAATAACGCAACAACTCGTAGAGCTGTAATTATTCTCAGTGATAGTTTTAGTAACTCTCACATCTATTGTTTTGCTAGCTCGTTATTACGAGTACAATGGAGGTAGTAAAATAAAAATAATCTCCATTTATATTATATACAAATCGTTCAATGAAACCCCACACTTGCACATAAGAAATAATTGATCGTATGACTGTGTTGAAACACAACTGCTTCTCACTGAGTGGGAATTGATTGCCATTAATGTCATGTAATGTTTGACAAATCTCTTTTGTTTCTACATTTCTTTAGTTTATAAATTAAATTAATGATGGGTGTGAAAAAATAGAGTTTGGTTACTGCCCATTTTTGGATTATAGAATACAATTTTCTTTTACAGATGACAGAAAAGATGACAGAGACAGCAGGGGTCGTAATGACCGTGAACGTAACGATCGGGAACGCAACGATCGAGAACGTAACGACCGTGATCGTAATGACAGAGAACGTAACAACAGAGACAGAGAACGAGAAAGAGAGAGGGAAAAGGACAGAGATAGAAGGAATGATGACAAGTCTAACGACAGCAGGTATGACAAAACCACTAAAGCCTCTACTGTTAATCTATATTAGTACTTAAGATATGTTTTATTAAATGTTAATGCTTGTCTAAACAATAACTTACAGGTGCCTTTGGTAAAATGACCCAATTAAGTTGATAGTTGATTTCCTTTGTTGAATTGGAGTACTTATTGATTTTATGTTCAACAGGAGTAAAGACCAAGGGGACAGGCGAGGGGTCAGGGATAGGTTTGATAACCTAAAGCCTAAAGACGACAGACCATCAAGGTACTGGTAATTTTTAGAGTAATTAAACTAGTCTAAATTATTTACTGTGAAGTTTGGATAGTGGTTGGATTATTTTAGTGGTGTAGTGTAGTTTGGTGTTCTTATTGTTGTGTCAAATTGTTGTGTTCAGTGACAGTTTACAAACTTTCTTCCTAAACTATAAATTTTTGTTTATCATAAAATTTAATCTGAATGGGTCAAGAACGCTAGTTCAATATCTAGTACTATGCATAGGAAAAAACATCAATAACCGATTCGGTAATGAAGTTGGTGATTAAAATTCAGTTGTTTTGACTCTGATATAAATCAGGTCACATTCATGAAGTAAAATTACTCTTTGTTGTAGGAAATGCCATTCTTAGGGTTGGTTGAAATAATTGTTTGTGGTTTTATTATTCAGACCTAATGACAGGAAAGAATGCCTATGATGTTTCAGAATTCAAATTTTGTTTTAATCTTGTCTTAAACGTTTAAACAATTTCTCAAGAGACCTGTCTTTAGCAACTTTATTAGCCATGATTTAAATGTGGATGTATAGATGTAGCTTGGCAAAATTCTCAAATGTGTGATGTCTGGTAGGGAGGAGCCGCCTCCAGCCAGACAACACCCAGCTGTTCTAATAGAAGATATCCTCAACACCCCGGGGAGAGACAAGAGACCCAACAAGATACTAGTCATTCTACGAGGACCACCAGGCTCTGGCAAGAGCTTTGTGGCTAAACTAATCAAGGTTTGTTCACACCTGACTACATTCAACTATTACTTACCAATACAGTCTAACCTTGATATAACGAACCTCGATATAACAAATTCCTTGATATAACAAATTTTTTGTAATCCCCTAGAACTCTCCATAAGACACAATGTATATTTTACCTCTACATAACGAACAAACCATAACAACGACCTTGATTTAACAAATTTTTTGTGATTTCGGCTAAAATATCAATCAATCAATCAATCAAAACATTCTTTATTCATTATAGTTTCACATTACATGAACTTGAATAGAGTCATAAGCTAAATTCAAAATTGCTTACTGCTAATTAAATACATAAAAAGAGTACAAAAATTACTTTACTTGAACTTTTAACAAAACCATGACTTTAAGGATAACAGTATTTGGCATTCAAATTAAGTTAGGCCTAACTGTTTTTTACTAATACTAAAGAATTCTGTTACTGAGTAGCAGGGAGTTCTTAAAAAATATTCCTTTAAGAGCTTCTTGAATTTATTAAATTTTGTTTCTTTTCGGATGTGAGCTGGTATAGACTGGAGAAATTTTAGCCCTATGTAAGATGTCTTTTTAGTGTAAAATTCGAGATTATGCCGAGGTAGGTTAATTTTTAATCTGGTGTTATATACTAATTGTTCTGTTGAGCTGGATGATAGTTGGATCTGTTTTGCATAAATTATTGTTTCATAAATATAAAGACTATAAACTGTTAATATTTGTAATTCACGAAAGATGCTCTTGACTGGCTCTTTCTTTTTAAGATTTTTCATCACCCTGATAGCTTTTTTCTGTTTAATTAGTACTTTATCTAAATTAGTTTTTGTTGTTGCCCCGTATAGAACAATTCCATATGAAATATGTGAATGTATTAATGAGAAATAAACAACTCTTAAAGTGTCTAAACTGCATACTCTGAACATCTGTCGCAGCGCATGGATACCAGAAGATACCTTTTTAACCACATAGTTCACATGGCCCTCCCAAGATAGATGTTTATCGATAATTAGACCAAGAAATTTTGTTTGCTTTACTTGGTTTATTCTTTCTGATTTTATGCAAATGTTTGGTTCAAAATTTTGTCTATGTTGTTTAGTGGAAAATGATATAAAATTGGATTTTTCTGTGTTAATAAGCAGATTTTTTCGGTCAAGGAATTCTTTTATGGATAAAAGACTCTCCTGAGAAAACGTTTCAATCTGTTCAAAATAAGACACCTCAATACAAAAAATTTATCATTGTCAGAACCTCTACATTGCAAATTTAACCTCTGCATAACGAATTGTCTACGTCTTTCCCTCGATATAACAAATCCCCCACCCAATTATTGTTTTGGGAAAATCTGTTTCTTTATCAAATGAAATGGAAAGGTCACGTCATCGCTTGTGCTAACATTCGTCTGCTCCGTTTTACATCTTTGTCTGCTGTCGCTGCGCGCGCTATGTTGCAACTGAGAACTGAACTGATTTCATTCACTGAGGACTGATGACGACGTAATGTTTAGTTTAGTAAGCTGTGATTGGGCGATATGGGATAACTATGGTGAATTGTACAATTTTTGGATAAAGAGAAACCTAAGAAAGAATATAAAAACAAAACCAAAGAGAAAGAATAGCAACATCGTTATTTTAACATTCCTTTTCCGAGTGTTTTTATTATCCTATGATTATACACTTTTATAATGACTTATCTAATAAGTTATTGTTTTCAATACGATTTGTTTCGTTTCAACTAGCAACACCAATGCTATAGTTAATGATTATTATTGACATTCCTCTGTTCTGTTGTGATAAATAAGTACTGTACTGTAAAGTAGCCTACCGGCCTATCGCGAGCAGTAGCTTACTAAACTTTTTACGTTCTTTGTTTTGTTCTTTACACGGTTTATGACTACACAATACACAATAGTGTTTGGCTAGGTTTTAGGAGGGTTAGAACAAGCTGTGATTTTAAACTTACAGTTTTTAACCTGTACCAAGGTCAATGCCATTGTCATGATTGCGCAATATTCAGATCCCTCCCCTTTATTATGCCGGATAATTTAGGTTCTACTGTGCAATGTAAACACTGTACTGTAAAGAATTGTAGCCTTTGCTACTTTAATTGTATTTTAATGAGGTCAAATCCCGACCTATATTGACCGACGCTGGTTCTGAACCTCGACTTAGCGAAATTCCTGCAAACCTAACCTCTATATAACGAACCTCGTTTTAACAAAATCCTTGATATAACGAATATTCAATTCGGTCCCTTCAGATTCGTTATACTGAGGTTGGACTGTATATTTCAACTGATCTGAAATAAGTCAATTGCAATTTAAAATATTAAGGTTTTAGGTTACTTCACCGAGCGGAGGTTTACAAAATAACTCTTAACTACTACTGTATAGTTTAAGATATTTTAATTAATAAAAAACCAAAATAAAGCTCATTTTCTGCTCTTTGAGACTTAATAATTGTTCATTCAATGAAATAGTGGAATTATAAGGTTTTTATTTTCTTTAGAATTTATAATAAAGCTGGGTTTTCCGTTTTCCCTTGCGGAGGTTAACAGAAAAGTGTAACTCCTGAACCGTTTGAGATATTTTGATAAATAAAAAATCAAAAGAAAGTAAAGAAAGCTAATTTTTCTCTCTACATTCCACTTACCGCAACATCAAGTAATATGCAGAGGAAAACTACAATAAAGGTGGTGGGGGGTATATACTTGTACAGTACTTGTAAGTGTACACCCCAAACATCATATTACAAAAAAAATTCTCAAAAACGCAAAATTCATATTTATGACAAAAAAAACACATATACAAAACATTTCAAAGAATAAGCTCAGATAGTTTGATTTGTATAGCACCTACAAACGTTTTTAATCTGTAGTCAAAGTTGTACTATGTGATTTGGGGCGTACACTTACCCCACCTGACCTTATCTATAAGTGTAAAAGAGGATGTTTGTATATATATTTGTTTGTTTGTTTGTTTGGCAGTGATAAACTCAGACACCGCTGAACCGATTGCCACGAAACTTGGTACATACGTGTAGAATGTCATGGAATAGGTTTTATTGTTGATCATTTCATGTTAAGTATTTAATTATTTTAGGGTTAATTGTTATGAAATCAGTTTTGTTTTAAGCGTGATTGATACTCACTTGGTGCATTCTCACTGTTATTTTAGCAAAAAATTAATTGTTTGTTACACGTAAGAAAACATTGACGATGTCTATTGTACTGACCTGCAAAACCAGGAGTTATGCGGGATTTTTTTGAATCGAGAAAAATTGGGAAGTATGCGTGAATTTCATATTTTATAGGGAATTTTCAATTTGCCGTGATAGCGCATGAAGATGACGTTTCCGTGACCGCGGGAGACGATGATGATGCCCAAACTCCTAGTTTAATTTTTATATTAAAATTACTCTTTATTTGTACAATAGTTTAACAGCCGTGATTCTTTAGTGATTTTGTCGTGATTGCCCAGGCCGATGATGGCATTTCCGTGACCGCGGGAGACGACGATGACATTCCCATGACTGCGGGAGATGACGATGACGTTTCCGTGACCGCGGGAGACGATGATGATGTCTAAACGGCTGCGTGATTTGTTAGTGATTTATCCGCAATCGCCAATGACGTCGATGGCGTTTCCGTGACCGTGGGTGACAACGATGACGATTCCGTAACCGCAGGAGACGACAATGGCGTTTCCGTCTGATGATGTCCTTAAAATTATTGCTCGACGTTGATGACCGCGGGAAATTATTAGAATTAAGCTACCATTGCGGAATATGATGATAACTTTTCTGTGATCGCGGGAGATCATTATTATGTTTCTGTTACCGCTGAACAATGTCAGGATTTCGTCACGACAACAGAAGACAGTAGTGATGTTTCCGTTACTGAGGGAGATATTAAGGATTTTTCAGTTATCGCGGAAAACGATGATAGTGCTTCTACGACAGTGGTAGATGATCACGATATAACCTCGAGGTTGGAAAGTTTAGTACAAAAAGTACGACATGAACTACCTGGAATTACTCATGAATTTTTCTGGTTAGCCTGGTGGACACCCTGTTGTAATACTTGACACTTGAAATATATTGAATCTTGAATACTAGTGAAGTAACACACCAACTTTAAACTGCAAGTGCTTTAAATAGCTCAAGAATAGAATTTTTAAGCACTACAGATTTGAATTTTTCGAAGTCGTCCGGTTGAAGAAGGATTTGCCATGTCAGCGTTGCCAGGGGTGCGCCCGATTGTGATGTCGTTCATAGCGTGTAATGGTCACAATCTTCGGGACTGTGCATCCCACGTCTAGACCAGCCTTGCACATTAGATGATCTTTTACATGCGAATGACAAAGCCATATCGGTAGCTAATTTTTGGAAAAGCAAAGTCTGATTTCCGGACATGGAAAGTAAGTATTTGAATTTTGATAACAAATTGTCAGTAAAAAGACCGGTGCTCTCTGCGCTGAGTGACTTGCCCTTTCACTTCTCCTTATATGCACACATGTCTAGGCTAGTAAACTGTGTCAATAGTTTTTAAATTGTCACATATATATATGTTTTTATGTATAAACAATTAAATGGTACTTTATACCCTCCACTTGAGGTACCAGTTATTGAAAGTATTCTTGCCACAGGACATTCTTCTGTGCAATGTTGAGCCAATAACACTTGTTTGCAGGACAAGGAAGTAGAGAATGGAGGCAACGCGCCCAGGATAGTCTCTCTGGATGATTACTTCATGTGTGAAGTAGAGAGAGAAGAGGTGGATCCCGAAACAAAGCGCAAGTTTACAACCAAGGTGAGTTACTCATGTGTTAGATCTTACTAGTTATGTGTCAACTTCAATTTTTATTGATTCTGTCTCAATTTGGGGAATGTTGTTTCTGAGTTTGTTTCTTGGTTTGAAATAGATAAAATTACCATCCACTTATATTTTTGTCTGAGGCACGCTAATCATTTTTCTTTGATTGAATTTTACTGTTAGTGATGGTTTAAATGTTTGATGAATTTTTGCAAGTGGAACTTGAGTTTCAGTAATTGATGGAAAATGTAAGCAATAACAACAATTAAAACTACTCATAATACATTATTATTTTATCCTAAACACTCTGAAAAGCTTTGATGTTTTTTAATGCAAGTCTGTATGGTTGACAGTATAAAAAGTTCTAGCTTAATACTAATCATGAATTTGTTGTGTTGTTCATTTATCGTCATCATAACTTGAATTTGTGATCATCTTCCACGATAGTATAACGAACCATGATGTTCCACAATCCTAGCGAAATTGAGAGCATCTCCCTCCTTGTCTCCCGCAATCAGAGCAAAATTATTTCATGACATTCCGATATTTCCACTAACTCTTGGGTTTTTCTGCTAAAAACCAGCAGTCTACAACACACAACGGACTCAAAAAATCAACCCCACCCTATATCTTACCTATTTGAATCATATAACAAAATTTGCTTAAAGATAAAAGAAATTGGTGACATATCTGTCTAGAAAACGATGGATGGATTTAATCAACCTGTAAAGGAAAAATGTTACTCCTCCAGCCTACCCTCGTTATTGATTGACTTTCTATGGAAGGAGGTATCCATTTTATAATTGACAAAACCAGTTTCTTCATTCATAGAAAGTTAAATAAAAATTATACTCTTATCTTATAGATTGTGCAACTCTCAAAATACTTTTTTATCCTTTAGTTTTTACACACTACAGGGTATGGTTAGTTGATGGAGATATAATAGATTCAATTAACAACCCCTTTAATAGCAGACAAAACTGAGCAAAACACTTAAATTGTAGGCCTAATCAAGAACTGTATATACATTTTACTTAAGCATAATATTTTTTTAATAAAGAAATACACTAATTAAATTGGGTGTACAATGTATTTTTATTTTTTACAATGTTGGAAATCCAATAGAGCTCAGTTTTAACAAATTCTCAACGTAATACAACTTTCGCACAAAGATTGGGAAATCTATTCTATCTATTCTAAAAAAATCCTGAATTTTTAAGTCCTGATCAACTTTACTGTTCATCAGGTAATGGAGTATGAGTATGAACCAGAGATGGAGTCGCACTATCGTCAGTCTCTTATCAAAGCTGTCCGCAAGAACCTGGCCGACGGCTACTTCCCTTTCATAATCCTCGACTGTATCAACAACAAACTGGAGCATTATGAAGAAATCAACACGTTCGCCAAGCAGAAGGGCTTTCAGGTATATGCTAACTGAGGATTAAAAACTCTTGGGTTTTTGTCTTTTTATATAGCTAACTAGCTTTTTATATAACTCACCTGTAAATATGACGCTGTACTACTCTCAACAAATATGTTGATAAAGAATATAGTCTATTGTCTAGTACATATAGTAGAACCTTACTTTACTGAGATCTGAATTAACTGGAAAGGTTAAGAAAGAACAACAATTCTTTTATCTTTCTTGTTGACTCAATTGCATTCTTGTTGTTTACAGGTATTTATCTGTGAGATGGACTCTGATGTAAATGTGTGTAGCAAGAGAAACATACACAAAAGAACAGAAAAGGAGATAGCGGAAATGGTGAAGAATTGGGAGCCAACCCCCACATCTCAGACACTACTGGATGTCAGGAGCTTACTGCAGTCTGCTGCCATTACTGAGGTAACGTTTAGTATTAAGAAGCTAACTCGGTGATAGTCATTGGCGTAGTGTAGTGGTTTTTGCTGAATCTCAAATCTCACATTGAGTTACACTTGCTGTTTACTGTTGGCCCACACTACCATCCCTTCTGTGTTTGTTTCGGATAACATTTTTCTTCATGTCTCATTTTCACATTTAAGGACGCTATTCTCTAGTCCAGAACATTTTCACACATTACTTCAGGCTAGGAAATAATTCATGGTCCTAGGAATCTAATCAATAAGTTGCTTAGATCGTGGGAAATAATCACGAATGCTACTGGGAGATTATCTTAATATTACTCTCAGATTCTGGCATAGAACACAGTAAATAGTAATGAGACTCAATTTCTAAGTAAATCCATATTACAGATTCTTTATTTTGATTCTAGAACAGGATTAAACAGTTGCTTTGGGATTTTGGTTTAATTCAAATTTGAAGATTCCTGGATTTTGTCATCACCTAAACAAAAAAATCATTTATCCAACTGAATTAGAATTTCTTTTTATTTTGTTTCACTGAAGAAATCTTGTCATTAGTATTAGAACATTATCTTTTTTTTATTTGAAAACTTATTAGGTACTTATTTATTTAACTACGCTAGTGCTTTATGTCCTAGTTTTTTTTGTACAAGTATCCCTTTAAAACCTGTTTTATTTTTTTAGTAGGATTCCATATTTTTCCCCAAATAATTTGTTCACTTTCAATAAGTTGTGAAACAAAATCTTTGTGTTCACAGGTTGAGATGGAAGATGCTCCGGCAGAAGAGGAGAAGAATGAGAATACAGACAGTGGAGACAAAGAAGAGTCCAAGGTGGAAGATGTAGAAGAGGTAAGTGGGCCTTTGATTGTCCGAGTGATAGGTTAAGCTCCAGTGTCGGTCGCCGACCGTATTTCCTCAAGTCTAAGACGGAATGCTTTCAGCCCCAAACTACCACAGGTAAGCGACAATAATCAGACAGGTTTAAGTTTTTATTTTTTCCCTACAAATACTTTAAAATAATATATATATCCTATATGATTTTATAAACACATAAAACTAGTTTTGGATTAAATATAATCATCGAAAGTATAATTTTAGTACATTAAAATAAATTGGTTTTTATTAGTTAAATACATTTTTACCTTATGTAAATCCCACAATAACACTTAAGAATACAGTTTCCTTAACTAAAGTTCATGTGTTCATGTGTTAACTAAGATCATGTGTGGATCATGTGTTTGTAGCCTTGACTAAATCCTAAACCCACATAAAATATACATAAAGTTTTAGTGTTCTGAGTACTTTTCCATCAAATCTTTATTTTACTAATCTTATTGGACAGTTCTAGAGAATTATAGGCATACAAATGAGTGTAGCAATGTCATACTCAAGTACAGTATTAGAATAGATTTGTATGCAATATTCTGCATTTATAACGTGTCTTTATTCTTTAAATAATTATGTGAGTACAGTAAATAAACAGACGTCAATTTTTTTCTTGATAATTCACATATTAATTACCTCAGTTAGCCTTTAAAACCCATGCGGAACCTTTTTCTGTATCACATAACAAAATAAATTTTTCATTTTCATTTGATTTTGTTATATGATTTTGCAGTAAAATTTTGACTAAAACTATAAGGAACCAATTTATTTTAACCCTTCATGGTTGTCTTTGATTTTAAAACAATATCGGTGACACACAGAGTTTTTTTGGGGGGGTGTTGAAACATAAGACAAACAATGATTTTTAATCTTATATTAATACAAAAACGTATTTAAACCATGTATAATTAATAAAACTGTACATAAATAACTATTTTTCTAGAAATATTTCAAAAACTCTAAAGATTTATTAATAGTTTAATGGTTTTTAAGGTCAGTGTTATGAAAGAGGGATTTGTGAGCGGGGATTTACAATCATCTAACAGGATGGATGTATTTGAAGAAATTTGCAAAGTAAACTGTAAAAAACTAATTATACAATTTATAAATTCTATGTGATATGTGCAAACAAATTCATCATAAGATAAAAACGAAAAACTGTGACTGGACTTAACCACACTTACAAACCCATACCTGAGTTGCTGAACTTAGGAGAAGGGTGGTTGTAAAAATTGTTTTGATGAAATCCAGGAATGCTGCTTAAGACACACGGAGCCGGACGCAACTGGCGCGCCAACTAAGTAGTTTTCTTTTTGGAAAAATCTTTACACTCTGAGCTTAACTTCACAACTGCCCCCCCCCCCCTCAAATTGGCGTGAATAATTTGTTGTGATTTGACATTGAATATAATTTTTTCAACTGTTTCTACAGAATTAAGGTTCGAACGTGGTTTTATGCGGGTCAGCCAAACACCGTTAGGAAAACTTGTTACATTAAAGCCAGTTTGAGGTTTTGCACCGGTAATTAAACTAATTCCCACACTTGTAATACCCAAATGCTGGAATCTTCTTCAACAAAATTAATTTTGAATCCTCCAATGCCACTAGAAAAATTAAATGTTGTAAGATAAGGAATACTTTGTCAGCCGCACGTTAATTAAAAATCGTCTTTTAGTATCTGAGTAGATAGCGACTTAAAATTATTGTATATGTGGTGATTTTCTTATGGTTAAATTGTTAATGCTGTATATAGTATGTAGAAACTAAAATAAAGATCCTAGTTTTCTAAATGTTTCTGCGTCTTTTGACCTGAAAATTAAAATATTACTCACTATCTATCAAATAAGTGACCCCTATTAATTACCTCCTAAGTTAATTTGTTTCTTTATCCATCGGTCAGTGATTATTTTCTCTACTGACGATTATTTCCTTGCCCATGTTAAATGGTTAGTTACTTGGATTAGCATAATTAGTAGCCCCATCGTTGATCTGTTGAGAAAATTGCTATGTATTGAACATATATTTCAGTGGTTGTGTGACTGTAAGTTACATTTATTTATACATATAATAGGGAAGGTTTTAGCAAATTGTTATATAGCACATAAGCTATTTAATAACAGACTGATTGTGTTGACTGATCATTCGCTGCATGATCTGACATATTTTTGTAACTGCATTGCTGAAATATAAATTTTTAGTGTGAAGTTTTATCGATAATTCTTTAATACTTTTCAATGATATGGCGACCATACAAAGTAGGTATTTTAAGCCAAGTATGAATGGAGATGAGTGTAGGATGAGTGGCGCGATCTTGTAGTCTTGTTAGTGACTAAGGCCGACATTCCTTAGACACAGCTGTTAATTAATAACAGATGACTGCTATTATGGACTCGGCTGCTCTGGTATTGATGTGGTTTTGTTTCATTGTAATATGATTGGGGGTCTTCACTTGCTAATTTTTTCAATAGCTTTGCAGAAGCACCTAACCTATCCTTTCTCCCTGTTCACCCCCGAACCCACTGAAGTTTTTTTATTTCACTGCTAATTTCTCGCAAAGTACCTTGACAGAACTACGCTATGACATTTTCACAGTATGGATATTAACACAAAAACAAATCATCAAACTGCACTAGCCATTAAAACTCGCTATGTGTGAATATAGATTAAATTTTGCTGGCAAGTAGGAGCTGCGACTAATAATAACGGCGACTAAGTCACGGCGAGTTGGATGCCATGTGTGAACTAGCCTTTTAGTTAATTAGGTTTAGGAGTTTTTTTTCATAAATAAGTCAATCAGCTTGCTGAGATTAGTCATTTGTTAATTTTTGAAACTCTTAGCTGTGGCTCTGAATTACCTGATTTACAATCATTGAATCAGCATAGGCTATTGTGACCTGTTTCAGTTCCCTTGATTTTATTCAGCGTCAACTGTGTCGCCAGATAAAATTCAATGTCAGATGTTTTTCCCTAACTGTGAAATGGCATCCTCATCGGCTAAACCCGGAATGTATGTCCAGTGTTAATGTAAAGGAGAAGGTCATCAGCAATTTAAAATGCAGGAATGCCTTCTGCTCAATGAGCTTCTAGTTCTTTCTACTAATAGTTTGGGCTAACTGGAGATGCCATTTCACTGTATGGTCAAATCATCCGGCAGTGATTTTGATTTGACGATGGTTGACACCAGTAAATTTTTATTTCACTAAATAGAGTGGTGTCTATACATCAGTTTTGTATGGTTCTGTATGAGTTGTATTAAGTTAAACATAATGATGTATAAGATCTAGAATTTACTTATCCGTCCGTCAACCTTTTAAATGATTTCATCGAGTGCAATCACCTTAGTTTATAGTTAATATGTTTTGTAACTCAGATACAAAACCTCGGTAACCACCGAACTTGGTGTTATGAATATATTCTTATATATTATGGCGATTTTAAGCAGTTGGATTGTTGAGTTTTCAATGTTGTTTTTGAAGAAGTGGAGCATTTGGGAGCTTGATGAAGCACAAGTCTTAGACCTGGGTAAATACGGTTTGTATCTTACTGTCTTATTTGTAGTCAATGTTGAATGAAAGTTAATATTTGTTTTATAATAAGTGTTTGTAGTATTATAGTTGTTTACGTTAAAGTGATTTTATATTTGTGACAACTGTTTCAGCTGAAGTGGTCGCTGCACTGCATTTTTTGTTTGTTTGTTTTTTTCTGTGAAGGGACAAGTAATCAAAAGTTTCTGTGATATCTTATAAATGTTTATCCCTAACTAACAGTCAAGTAATTTAAAAAATATAATTTCAAAAAAACAGTTTTGCATCAAGGGTTTGAAATTATAACAACATAACATACAGTTCAGCAAAACATTTTTACAAAATTAAATTTCCACAATTTCATAAAGTGTTTTCCTGGGTGCAGTAAAACCCCGCTGATCCAACCTCGGCTAGCATTATACTACCCTCTAAATCCACTACTCTCTTAATCCGACCGTGCCATCCCCTATTGGAGATAATGTTATTGCGATAACATTTATGACTAGTCTCCTACAATAGCGGCAAACATTTTGTTTAAATTCCCGGCCATGACGGAAACATCATTGTCGTTTTCTGTGATCACAGAAACGTTTACCTTCGTTCGTCATCCTCTGTGGTCTCAGGGACATTATCATTGTCTTCAACGATTGTGTGTGATCAATAAATATCAGTTAAACAATTCATTTGGCCATTTAATATGCTCCTCGGATAATCAGACTTTTTCACTTTTCCGACCATGGTTCCCGTTCCTTAGGTGACGGATTAGCGGGGTTGTATTGGATAACATTTTTTGTATTATTTCTGATAAAAGGTGTTTTTGAGTTTTATGTAGTCAATATCAATTTCAGTCCCAGGAAATTACCCAAACAAAATTAAGTAAAAAAATTCAAGCTTGTTAAGCTACTTAAAAAAAAATTATTATTTTCTGATAAGCTTTTGTTTTAACTTCATTGAAAGTAAACATACTTTACTTTTTTAACTGTAACAATAAAACTATTTTTGAAATCCTTATTAGGGCCTACCTACAGGATTAAAAAACCTAAGTGATAACTGATAATACTAATTTCTGTATATGTATTACTGTTGTATTGTTTTGAGAGTGTAACATTTGAAAAGTGTTGGCACTATCGCCACTTCTTTGTTTAGCCCTGACTAACTGTTGTTTCACATCTCAAGGACCGAGAACACATGCTCTATTTCCAGCAAATATATTACCCAGTTACATATTATAAACGGATCTGTTTAACATTGTACTCATTCACTGCTGGTGATTTATTTCTGTTTGTAATCATCTGGTCGCAAACACATTCGGTATGCTAATTTTAACATCTGTAATTTAGTCTTTTGTGCTGATTTGTCTGTTAGCTCTGTTTCTCATTTGAATTCCCAAGAAAATTTCACAATTCCTCACTCATGTTTTCTATTTGTTAAGCATTTGAACTGGTTTACTATTGCGCGTGTGTCGTCATAATCAGTTTCAGGTTTTCGACACTCTTGTTAGTAAATTTTGTTTATGAATTCATGAATAAGTATAATATTTGTTAGATGCAGTATAACCTTAAAAGTATAGCTCAAAATGGGTGTGAAAAAAAATAAGAACATGTGACACAAAATTAAGACCGGGCACCCTACAACTTGGATTCCATTTTCAATTCAAGTAAATTCCCTTCCCTCTAATTTTACTAAACTTAATTTATTTTTTCTCTTATGCTACTCTTTGTTTGCCCTTTTAAAGTTCATCATTGTAATAATTGTTTCGCAAGTCGTCCATTGTGAGTACAATTTAGGCCCCATTAGGTTCAATTTTTACCATAAACATGCCAGTGTGTTCACAACAGGTTATTGCCGAATACCTTAAGAGCAAATGGGACAACGTAGAATCATCTGGGGAAAAGCTAGGTGAGTAAATTTTGTTTATTTTAATTTAGTTACTTGTTTAGTATACATAGTGAGTACCTTGGTTATTAACTCATATTGTTATTTCAGGTGATTAAAGAATTCTAAAACAACCTGGTATAATGCTTGTAAAATAAATGTTACACTTTATTTTTTAATTGTTGATAACAATTTTAAAGTTATTTGCAGTGTTGTGGTTTTTGTTTCTAAATTGCCATGGTTTGAATCTTAATGGTTTTGCGTTAACAAAACGAGTAACAATTTATAATAAAAATATCACAAAAAAAGGTTAAGTAATTTTATTCTTATTTTAAAATGACCCTAATATGAGACATTATTTACATAATAAAATCTATAAATCCCAAATTAAATCTCAACAATTAAGTCCAAGGACGACCAATACTTTTAGAGAAATCAAAACTCATCTCCCTCCTGTAACAACACATAAAACATGAAAACCAACAACTCATAAACTTGATATTTTGATGGTCTTGGGAACAACAATAGTATACTACTTTAACTACTTGCTATCATAAAAGTATTCAATTTTTTTAATGGTTTTACTCATTAGCTTGCTATATTATGCTTACCTTTCTTTTAAGTTTGATTTTTTATCACTCAACATTATACCATTCAATTTCTCAAAGCTTTGTAGCAGGTTGTATTTGGAAATAGCAATTACATCTGGTTGTGTTTGAATTTGGTGAAGGCCTTTACGAAACATTTGCGATGGAGATCGCAAAGTTTATCATTAGTGTTTGCCTTACTCAATGCTACCAGATGTAAAGTAACTGTACAGCATGTGATGATCAGTTTTTAAGGAATGGCCACTTATGTTGCAGATCGGCTAGACGGGCTTGTGAAGGCAAGGAAAGGCAACACAATCAAGGAGTGGTTGGAGCTCTCTGAAGATGATCTCTCGGAATATCGCCTCTCTAGGCCTAATGTGTCAGGGAAGAAGAGAGTAAGTTTTTTTTTCATACGTCACTTTGAGCGAAAAATTGAATCTATGTTTCAAGTTTCTTATTCTTATTCTGTGTACAAAATTGAGCAACCGTGGAGCTTTACTAGTTTTATAATGTACAAATTTAATGTTTCAGCCACATTTCAGTGGAAGTAAAATAAGCATTAGTTTCATTATTGCTAGATTATTTCTTCACAAGTTTTACACATGATAATTGTCTGTGTGGTTATAGTGCTCACCTTCAAATCTGAAGGTTGTTGGTTTGATTCCAAACAAGATCATTTCTGGACGCACATACCATTTTTTCATTGGGCTATTAATTAATGATGCTATCAAACAAAAGGTCGACATTATATAGTAACAAAACCGGGATTTGGACCTTCCCATTAAAAATGCTGAAAAAAATGCCATCATAAAAACACAATTCACAAATAATCAATTATTTAATTTGTTTTTTTAATACAACGACAAAAATTTATTATTGTTTGGGCTTAGGATTTCTGTTTCATACCTAAAGTAGTTTAAATATGTGTATAAAGTTACCGGTTTTATATATAAATTTGTTTAAATACTCGTACAAAGTTATCCTCGGTTGCTGTGATGGCTACTAGTTTTTCTTCATAATGAAAGGCCTACAAGTAGTAAACAATAATTCATCTCATTTGAAGGTAGTTAGTGAAGTTGAATAAACAAGGACACACATATCATACACAGACACACTTATGAAGAATAAATATATTATGACATACAATTTTGAACATTGGCTCAAGTGATAACGAAATTTAATACGATGTGACACTTTTTCCTAGTCACATAACTCTAACTTGTGTCAAAGTTGTGTGAGTCTAAAATATATAAAATTATATGCAATCAATATTGGATTTACTTTCTAATTGTATTGCAATAGTATAAAAAATGCAGTCTGATAAAAAAAAGTTTGGAAATTCATTTTGACATTTTGATTTTTGGATAGGTAAATTATTATTATGAAATCATGTAAACAAATTATGATGTGAAGATTCATCTTCTGATTTGAAGCTCAGAGTTAAACGAATAAATTTGTTTGATAGGTTCGTTGGGCAGATTTGGAAGAAAGGCAAGAGCAAGAGAAGATGAGAGCGATTGGTTTCGTTGTTGGTCAAACTGACTGGTCGCGTATGATGGACCCCTCGTATGGAGACAGCAAACTGACCCAGACAAAATACATCTGATAATCCTGACAGTGATGAACCAACAGACATACATTATTTAATGTGATTTTATACTTTTTTGTTTGCAAATACCTAGTTTTAATGGTGTTGCGTATTTATAAAATTGTTTAAAGGCATCTCAGGATATTAAGGTTATTTGAAAAGTGATATTGTTAGCAGTCACTTGTTAAAGAAATAAATGTAATAAAAGCAAATTATGGAAAGAAGGATTCCATATTTTAAATGATTAAACTCAAACTGTTTCATAAAAGATGGCATATGTTTTCTTTAACAAAAGTTTTAAGCCAATAATTATCATATCATATTTTTATAAGTAATAGTGTTTGATTTCAATTTTTATGAAATTTGAAAATATTGTGGATGAAATGTACCTATAAAATATTGAATCAGGAGAATGGTAATTTTTTTTAAATTTTGTTACAAAACTATATATGTCTGCTATATTTGATCTGCAAGTACAGTTTGAAATATAACTTTAGAATTATTATTTGTTTATGACTTGATTGTAATTTAAAAATGTATGGTGGAGATATTTATTGGTTGTAAATAGAATTTTTTCATTATAATCTATAACTTCTCTTCCTTGTGTGTATGCATAGGGCCCTTAAAAATGCTTTGTGCTTATTTTATTTTAATAAATGTCCTAATGGTTTTATTTATGGTTCCTATTATTTCCCCTACACCAAACTTCAAAGGAATAAATTAACCTAAGAGTGGGTTTTACCCATGATTTAAAACATCAAAATACACTAATAAAATGTGTATTTAATGTATATATGGGTGGGATCCTCCTATAGTTTTGTGCAATTTGTAATTGCTTGGTTTATAACAATTATTGATATGTTTGTTTTATATTTGATAGATAATCAATTTATGAAAACAGAGTAATTTCAAATACGAACAAATTATTAACTTATTTTTGGTTGTGTTAAGTTAATAAAGCCCTAAATTTTTATGCATGCAGCGTAGCGATCTATAAATAACTTGTAACCAACTTAAGCAATAATAGCAAACATTTTTCATAGGCTATACATACGTATGGATGCTTAATACACTTTTAAACATGAGATCAAATGTTCATGCAGCGATTTAAAGGTGTACGAGGTAATGAATGTGTTTTAATTGATGAAGATGAACACTACCTGTACTACCACATTTATCAGGTTCTTTAAAACCTGCCGAGCTTGCGTAGGGGTGATTGCACTCGTTTTTAATCTTCTAACAAATTAAGAAAAGTGGTATGTGTTTAAATCTAAACATCAATGAATTTTGTTGGGTTATTTGTAAGTTACCCTTTTACTTGGTCTTCAGAGTCATAGTTAAGGGCATGGAAAAAATTAACACAAAACTGTCTAACATTCATACAATAATATTCATTCAACCCTAGCTTTAATATTGTTGACATTCACTGACTATTATTAAGTCTCTTAAATGGTTTGACAAAATGTAGTTGTAGTATGCAGTTAAATTTGGAAGACATAATAAAAATTTATGATCCTGCTAATAGTGTCATCATATACTCGCACCGTTTTAATTTAAATTAGGTTTTGTTATTTCTTACTCCTATTACTTGATCATGTGTTTTTGTTTTCTCAATGGACGATATTGGTACTATCCAATTTTGAGGCTTTGGTTGGCATTTTAAAATTGGTTTGTAGGACCTGTCAGATAATTTTTTAGTTTTATTTTTGGACTTTTTGAAGTTAGCAAATCTTAATGAATCTTTTCTGTATGGGTCGTCATAGCAAGTCGTCAAGTTTTGTATTCGTATTGTCTTTTATTAAAGTGGTATTATTGTTGACAAAACCAGGAGGCTACATTGTATTTTCTAATAATTGTTTAAAAAAATAGAACATCTTGAAGGAGAAAAATAGGATCACTAGGGGGTTCATCCAGGGTTGGATTTTAACGCAAGAACTAAATCGTCAAACTAGGCCTACCTAGCGGCATGATAAGCGTTAACTCCCATGTCCGTTTTGTTTTTTATTTTTTGATATATTAATAATATTCTTAACACAGTCGTATTACAATAAAATTACCAGTATTTCTATACACTCAATGTATAATAACATAAATTCAAATAATTTATTAACAGATTGGGATTTTAACAGCTAAAATTTGAAATACAGTACGAGTATGTTGATAACAGCAAAATATTTGGCAAAGCAATCTATGAGTTTCTATCTAGCTCAAGACATTCATATAGTGAATTATAACTATTTTTATTAATACGAATCCACAAGCATTGGAGGGACTGATTCTAGACGTCAAAAGTACTTTGTTGGGCAACTATGACCAGGAATGTCATATGCTTAATAAAATTTTTTTTTTTTTTTTAGGGAGAGGTGGGAAAATGCATTTATGCACACAGGTGGCTAGCCTGTAGTGTGGGACTCCAACGGGCTTAAGGCCCAGAGACTACCCACTAAAAACCTCCTCTACTCTTCGGACACTAGCCTGGGAACACTTGTCGCACTTCATCAGAACTAGGCCGAGTTTGCCTACGCCCGAGGGGCTTACGCCGTGTCTAGCCGTTTATTTCTTGTAAAATCTAGACTGTGATCCGATCTAGATCGTTCTTTTTAGCTTGAAGGACATTCCGGACAAAGTGCGACCAACAGTCCCAGTTGTCCTCACCCTTCAGCAAGGTCTCACAAATCGATTCAATCGACAGCACCCCAAGATGTTGAATGGCCTCCTGGCGAAGCATATCCCATCGTGGACAGCGGAAAAAAGTGTGTTCCGCGTCGTCGGGAATGCATGGGCAGTAAATGCAATCAGGTGAATTCGTTTTGGCCATCAAGTGCAGGTACGACTGAAAATAGCCGTGACCTGACAAGAACTGCGTGAGGTAATAGTCAACCTCACTGTGCCGCCGTTCCACCCACGGTTGGACCTGTCTGATGAGTCTAGCAGTCCAACGTCCTCGAGTCTCCCTTTCCCAGCTTTCTTGCCACATCTGAAAAGTGCGGGAGCGCTCTTCCGTTCTTGCAGCGTCCTTTCCGATGTAGCCTTGTCTCTGGTAGATTGCCTTCCTCTCTGCTGCCAAGAGTTTGACAGGGATAACTCCAGCAATCACCAAAACGGCCGGTTCGGACACCGTACGGTACGCGGAAGCGACCCTGAGTGCCGCCTGACGCTGCACTCGTGCGAGCCTCAACCTGTACGCCTCCTTGTTAAGCGCGTCTGCCCACACCTCAGAGCCGTAGAGAAGCACAGACTGGACTGCAGACAGCAATAGTCTTCTACGGCTGGACCGGGGACCACCGACATTGGCCATAAGCCTACTAAGAGCAGCGACACATTCCTAGCAGCCTTGTCCGCCGTACGGAAGATCTGGTCCCTCCAGCTCAACTTGTTGTCCACCATGACACCGAGGTACTTGGCGGCTCGCGTGGTTTGGACAACTACGTTCCCAACGCGTAGCGGAACGACGGTTTCAATCCGTTTTTTCGTGAGGATGACGATCTCTGTCTTGCTCAGAGCGAGTGTCAGACCATGATCAGTCATCCAGGCATTTACAACGCGCATGACTTGGTTCAGTTTCAGTTGGGCTAGCTCAACGTTGCGTGCAGCAATGAGGGCCGCAACGTCATCGGCGTACCCAACTAAAACGGTCTCCTCTGGCATCTCAGATCTCAGAAGGCTGTCGTAGGCAGCGTTCCACAAATCTGGGCCAAGTATCGAACCTTGCGCGGCACCGGAAGTAACATCCATCGTCCGCGAACCATCTTTAGTTTCGTAATTAAGAGTTCTGCAGCGCAGGTAGTCCTCGATCAGCCTCAACAGATATGCTGGTACGCGGAAGCTGTTCCTCAACGCGCTCAACATATCGACCCATCTCGCCGAGTTAAAAGCATTCTTGACATCTAGCGTAACAAGAAGCACGACACGGCGAGAGTAATGATTGAAGCTCTCGGCACGCTCTACCGCTCTGTGTACCTCGGATATCGCGTCGATTGTTGACCGACCCTTTCTGAAGCCGTACTGACGAGGAGACAAATCTCCTGCAGCTTCCACGGCAGACGTCAGTCGGCAGCGGATCAGTTTCTCGAAAAGTTTTCCGGCCACATCCAACATACAGAGGGGTCTGTAAGACGACGGCATATTCGGGTCACCTTTCCCCTTGCTGATTAGCACAAGCCTAGCCCTTTTCCAAAGAGTTGGGAAAACCCCTTCGCACAGGCATGTGTTGTACATTCTCAGCAGTAAGAGGGGGTTAACCGAGAATACCTTCTTGAGAGCCTCACTGGGAATACCATCTGGACCAGGTGCCCTTCTATTTTTTAGGGAGAGGACAGATGATTCCAGCTCTTTAATGCTAAAGAGTGGAATGTCCCCTACCTCGCCATAATCGAAAAAAGGCCGCCGAGGATGAGACGGAAAAAGGGCGGTGACGATCCTGTCCATGGTGGTGCCCTCCATGCTTAATACAATGTCTAATATTAATATAATAATGATAATATTAATTAGTATAGTTAATGCAGTTTGAATTTCATTCTTTCAGTAACAAATACGTAATGGAAAATAACGGGAAAATGAAATACAAATCCATCTAGTGATTGCTTCAAGATCGCCTTTGGTATTTAATCTAGTATCATCATGCGACTTTCATCTTACTTTAGCAAAATAAACTTCTGAAGTAAGCGTTTTCCAACTACAATTTTTTAGTGGTTTGTATTTAAAAATAACTTGCCGTTCAAAAAAGATTCGTCTAGTTTAACCTATAGCTTATTATATTAAAATACAAACACAATAGGTCAGTGAGTGTTTTCCTGCTCTAATTGATGCAGTCTTGGTCACCATTGGGTTGTCCTTGTCTGTGATTCACAGCCACATATACTTGGTAATCGCCAATCGGTCTACTACGGTATTGATTCTATTTGTTCTAAGAAAACCAGCATATGTATTTCAATATTTTAAGCTATTAACAAAATAGATTGCCACATTGTCTATTTAAAAAAATGTTCTTACATAGTTTAAGATTTAACTGACGTCGTAAGTGGAACCGGCTTTAGTGTCATAATGTGTATCCGTAGAAGTAATTGACGGTGATTAAACAGCCAATTAAGCGTTAACTAATTGAGTTTCTGGCTACTTCAATAAACTGGAGGTGATCGTTGCGATGTTCCTGGAAGGGTAATGATGTTGTAGTGTTGAAGTATAAACACCAGTGGGAGGGGGGGGGGGGAGCAGATGGGCACAAGTGTTAGCCTAGATGGTTTGTTGTTTCCAAACCACCCCACTTGTTGATGTATTTTATCCATCAATTAGCCCAAACCACATGTCAACCCTTAAGTGAAATATAGCCTTTGGCGCCTCGTCAGTTTTTATTTCTAGTCATAACAGTTCGGAAAATAAGTGTTGCATTTTTTGGGATGAACACAGTATGGTTTGTGGAGTGAAGGAAATTTAGATTATTTTCCAGATTTTACTAGGTATTAGTTTACAGCCTTCTAAAGCTTAAAATTTTAAACTGTTCTATATTCTTCCTGTTCAGTGATTTAAAAATGCAAGAAGAATATTTTGACCTATTTAAATTTATTTATTTTGTTTGATGAAGACTATCTCTTGTTTGGGGTAAACAAGTTTACCGGTATAATTTTGTGCGCATTTTAACCAATTTGACCTGATTTAACTCTATGCAACTATTAAGTGTTAGTTTAAAGAAATTCAATTGTTCAGCATAAAATAATTAATCTACAATAATAATCATAGAATTAGCATAGTGGTGTAGTATTAGAATATACTATGAACTGCGTAGTATCTTAGTGTCACATTTCTACACCAATTAGTCTAGATTCTTTGGATGCTCGTCCAATTGTATATTTATGAAAAAAATCAACTTGATTTCTTTTCTAATTGCAACATAAGAACATCACCTTTGGACAATCATTTGCAACATGGACAAACTCAATTTTGAACGACTCCAATTCAAGCCGGATTTTAAATCAGCTGCTGTGTGTTATTAAACTCTTTAATTGTAAGCTGCTCTGACTCAAACAAATCACTGGCTAATGAATTGTGAAATTCTAATACAATTTTTGTTCCAATCGGTTCCCTTACCCTTTTATAAATACTTTGCATATCCCTATTCAAGGGTTAGTGGGAAAAAGAGTTTTTCTTCAATTTCCCCCTACAAATACCGGCAACGGCTACAATATTTATTTTGTATATTCACTGCAAGCAGCAAGTACATTGGATTGTGGGTGGGTGGGTTGGTGTGTTATTAGTGTGTCACAGTATGGGAGTCATCACCGTCTAGTTGTTTACAAGCCGCTGCAGCCACCCGCAGTCTTGCGTTGTGTTTACTGCCGCCGACTCCCAACATTATAATCACTTCCACAACTCTCTCGGTGGCAATGACAAAGTAAAGAATATTTTAAATATCCTTAAGCTTTTGATCTGGGGAAAGTTGAATATTAATTATAATGTCTACGTTATAAGTGATTGAGAACCTCAGCTGGACTTTCATTTTGAGTTTTTGTGGTCAAAACACCTTTTATGTACAGTAAATGCAAAATGTTGCGACTTAATTTGTGAGTGATGTGAATGATGTTCCTCTAAGAATTGTTTTAAAATATGATAAAGAGTTATTTTATTGCAGAAAGGTTTTAAAATCAGGGAACCATGCAGAATGGTTTTAACATTTTAATTTAAAGATATCTTTACACTCATACAAATTTATATTACAGTACTACTTATTTTGTTGGTGGTCTAAAGTACATACAGTATCATGATTAACTGTCAAAATGCAATTGATTTGACCCAATTTTTTGTACCACTATGAAACACAATGAGCCAAATTTCTTTTTGCACTGAATTAACTATTAAATTGACTTTGACTAATATTTACCATTATTAAAACCCTCTAGGGATCTAATTTTGGTTGTTGAATTATATCTCAGTTAAAGAGGTGCGATATACATAGTTATGCTCATTTTTAAGATACAAATAAATTGAGATAAAACTATTTATATAATATTTTTATTTGAGTTAACAAAACTTATTAACATGGCTAAAATGCTTTGAAGTACAAATAGATTATTACGTTCAAATGGCCTTTCTATAAAAAAAATCCAATGAAAAAATCACAATTCACACATTTAAATTTGTTAAAAAAAATACATTAGTTGGATGAAAGTCTTTAGAGCTATGCATCTAGTTTTAGTATGGTAAAATTTTTCTTTCCTGTGTTTTTGTGGATTCAACTCTGCAGTAATTTTCTTACAAATGGGTTCATACAATTCTTCAATCTAGTTAGATCCTGAGCACAAGGTTCTTGATTTTGTCCGTTGCAAAACCATAGTAGAATTTTCCTGCAATTAAAATAGAGATAATAAAAAAGGATGGATGTAATGACGAAATAATGACGGCCTCTTTTTACCTTGCATTTGCCTGTCCACATAGACTAAGCGCCCGTGCGTGGAACGTTAACAGCAAAGCAAGGAGTGAGCCGGTACAGTACAAAGGTGAACTGTGACTGTACTGATAAATTTTAGTGGCAGTGGCCAGGTTCCGAACCCACAACACTACTGCCTTGGGCCCAAAGTCCGCGACGCTACCGACTGAGCCACCGACTTACTTAAAATATTGTAATAACAAAAAGAAAACTTGTAATTGCAGCTGAAATACCACTGAATATTTGTATCTTAAGTATTCCTCTTAAGAACCTACCAGAAAGGTGTTGTAGTTTCCACTTTAAGTGGTGTTTTCTTCCATAATTCAATTAAAATATTAAGCTTACTTACCGAATCGCTGTATTGGTTGGTGCCAATAGGTTGTCTTGTTCAGATCGCAAACTCGTACAAACAATTACATCACAGCAAAGCATTTTGCTTATTATTGGTTGGGACATCATAATTGTTTTCTTCACCATATTAATCCAGTTAGATTTATTTGCTGGATCCTTCTTAGTCATTGCATTGTCTACAATTGAAGTTTTAGGGGTAGCATTTAATGATTTATTGTTTTCAAAGTGTTGGCTGGTGTCATTTTTAGTTTTTGTCGTGAACAAGTCAAGTTTAGTTGAAATCCTGTTTTGAAATTTGTTTCTTAACCCTTTTGCATTGGTAATTGTAGGTTTGTACTTTTTATTTTGTTTTAAATTTCTCTTATCTGCTCCCTTGGTTGCCCAGTATGATTCAACATGGTTGTGAACTATTTCTGATATCTGGAAACATAATGAAACATATTTATATCTATTGCTGTAAATATCATTGTTTATGGGCATGTTTAATATCAGAGAGTTTTTTTTTCTTCTAATTTTCACTTCATATTATAAGCTCTTTACTTATTTTTTTGTTACAAAAGATCTATTAATTTATCATATTGCTAATATCGTATTTAGTTTATTGTCTTACCAAACTTTTTTGACTGTGTAAAGAGCTCTTACATATATGTTTATTTCTAGATATTCTTTAAATAATTTGGTCTTATAAACCCCAGAGATTGTTTATTGATTTAATTTTTCCTGTTTTACAAATATCTTGCCCTCTCATAAAAACCAAATTATTTTAAAAAAAGGTTTCGGTGGACACATTTAGCAAGAATGATTAAACATTATAAGAATGCCTGATGAGAGAGGTGTGACTCATAAAGAATCGACAGATCTAAACTTCCACTCAACTGTCCATCAAACTCTGTCTCAGATATCTTGAGGAGCCCGGCCATTGATCAGACTTTATGTCAATCAGACCCAACCTAACAAAACTGGTAAATCCAATGGTTTAGAGTAGTAGTAGTAGGCTTGTCAGGCACAGTTTTCAGCTGTTTTGTCATGTTGTTTGTACAAATATGTCCATTATATTGGCATTTGAAGATGGATATTCTGTGGAAGGTATCTTACTAACCCTAGTGTCGTCCCATTCCCCTCTTGCTCCCTCCACTTCCCTCCTATTCCTAGCAGCCTCAGCAGCAGGGGTAGGCATCATCATTACCACTACTCCGGGAGTCTGGTTCACAGAGTCCTTCAAGCAGCTCTGAGTGACAAATTGTAAATCATACGTAAAACAAAATACAAATGTAATATACTACTGTAGTAATTTTATCCTGCTCATATGGTTATGTTCATAGACTTTTGCAAGCAGAGTTAATTGATTTTTTATCAATTGTATCCTCATAAAGAATTTGGAAGGAATTACAGCATGGTTGAGACTTGATGCTTTAAGGTAGTCCAGTTAGGACAGTTTTGAAAAATCTTTATCGAATCTATAAAAGATACCAAAACTACTATTCCACTTAAATAAATACAGTCTTTGAAATAGGCAAAATATTACCTAAATTGACAATTGAACTTAAATCCACTGTTAGTAGGCATTCCTCCTGTTTTTTTTCTTCTGCATGCCTACAATATCACTAAACTGCCTTCCAGTGATGCTTATTTTGGGACTGGTTATTGTCACCATTTTATCTCTTCAGCTATTTTTATTCTTTCAATTCATCCATGGTTCTAAAATGTAAAAGAATTGACATTTTAACACTCAACCCCTCTAAAGTAGACATTATTTTGTTGATCTTGTGAACATTCAATATAAACTGACATAATTTAGTAATTAGCTGTCATTACCTAATTCACTTGTGACCGCTCACCCTGTCTATCGTCAGATACTTATTGTTGTTTTTCAGATATTACCATCATTCTAAGCCACTTATTTTAGTACAAATACAATTTTCTTTTACCTGTAGAACGTTCAGAAAGAATAGAAAAGCCAGCAGAGTTAGAGCTGATAGAGCTGCATTGGTGTTTCCCTTTCCACCTCTCCACCTAGAATAAGTCAATACATGTACTAATTGAATCATTCCTAAACAAGACAAGAAATTTTTAGACCAAGTTTTAACCTGATAACAAATCTAGGAGGGGTTTCTTCCTCCTGTTGTAGAAATCAAACCATGCTAATTGTCAAGGTTTACAACAGGAAATTAATCCGTAAAATGAGCTCTTTCCACTTTTTTGTCCGTTTTCTTTTTTGAGCTTGCATTATTCAGCACTATAGTCACAAGCTACTCTTATATCGCTTAGGATTGTATTTATCTATTTTCTCCATTTTAAATGGAGCTTATACAGAATTTGTTAGTATGGGCCACCATCCATGTGGTAGATCTCTTTATAAAAATTCAGATGGTTTTATTTAAATTAAGGCAATTTGCTTCTTCTTCCATTTCCTTACTGAATTGAGACAAAATTTTACTCTTGGGTTTGATCGATATCTTACCTATAGTTTTTTTTTTTTTCAAAAAAGTCAATGCTTTTAAAAAGTTTATTATCAATATACTCACCCCCCTCCACCATGGCTGTTCCAACCCGATCTTGTTGGATCTAAGTTTGGAGCTGGAATCTGATCTGGACTTGAAGGTGCTTCAACATGCCCGCTGAGAAAAGTTGATAGTGTCATCCTCTATTGAAACAATACAAGTTACCTCTCTGTGGAAATAGAAGTTGTAGATAATAATATACAGTGTAATCCATTAATTATCCAACCAGTGTTTTTGCTGATAATTTACAACATTCATCTATCCAGGGTCCAGGTTATCTTGGGAATTTGTAATAACAAAACTGAAATACTGGAAGTAACATCAATTAAACAGTCTGCTTTGCATCTACCATCTTGAAGTATCCAGACAATGTCCAGTTTCCATCCTATGCTCTGCAAAAGAGAAATCTTTGTTTCTTGTTTATTTAATGTGACGAATCTCGTTATTGATGGTTTTTCTTGACCACCTTATGTCATTAATTATAGCAGGGCTTTGTTGATTCGAATGGTTATGTTGGTTTTTAATTTCTATTCCAGTTTAAATTGCTACATATTTATGAAATTTTTATTTAATGGTTTAATCTAAAATTGATAAAAATAGGAAAATTGTTTAAGACTTACTGTTCCCACTTACTCATATTCATAATATTTTGAACGTTCAGCTTTAAGAGCTTCTTACAGTAGAACTCCGATTATCCGAATCAATTGGGACCAGACCCCATTCGGATAATCAAAAATTCGGATAGCCGGAGTTTTACAGGAATTCCGGGAATTTCCAAGAAAACTCCTCATTTCCGGTACTAAATGAATTTTTAATTAATAATAAATGAAATCAGAACATGTTTACAGTATACAATGCTCTTAGCACAAGTGTTCTAAACTTGTTCTTAATAAAAATTCTTTGATATTTTCCAAACCTTATTATTACTGTAGCTTTACATTATTAAAATTGTTGAAATAAGCGATTCGGATAATCGGCAATTCGGTTAATTGGAGTTCGGATAATTGGAGTTCTACTGTAACTAAATAAGCATCGGTCCTTGACCTAGGCTGTACCATGGGTGCTTCAGTAATCGCTACTTCTCTGTCCATTAAAAGAAACCCAGAGTAATACATTTTATGTAACCCGATAAGATCTTTGAAAATAATATGTACCAGCTAGAATTTTTACCTACACAATTAATTGTTATCAAGAATTAATACACAGACGCTCCTTAACATTAAATGACAACTAAGATCATGTTATGTCCAGATCTACATGTACTTACTAGTATTTTCCCTCCAGGAAATAATAATTTTATCAAATGAATTGAGTTTATTCCGTATAAATTAAACACATCTCGGCATTAACACATCGTACTCACCGTACTGGCTGATCTTCAGGTCACATCTGAACTCCAGGAACACGTCTGCTGGAACTGAGTGGTGTTGCGGTTGTTAGTTGTCACCCTGCGTAACACTTCGTTGATCTTTGCGCGACCCAGTTGTTTTCAATTAATGAGTCGCAGAACCATAATCAGCTGATCTCAACAATTATCATTAGTTTTTTTAAAGACTTTAGTCCTTCGAGTTTGAGTTTGCTCTTCAGTAAGTTAGTATGTGTGTATTGGTACAACAGATAAAGCTATAGAATGGAACAAACGGAACTGGTTTTAATTTACTAGTATTTAAACTTTAAATATCGCTGTATAATCCGTAATGCTGGGATTATTATTCTTCTTATTATCACTCTCTCTTATTAATTATTATTCTTACAGCTATGTACTTGTTTAAACACACCGTCAATGATATTTGCGTTTGTTAAATAAAAGATGTAGTTTTTTATTGATTTTTTGTTACAAGGTTTATATACTTTTTTTAACTGGTTAGTTTTTACTCATAGTACATTACTGCTTTTGAAAAATCACACTATGTGATTCAAGATCAAAAATTATTGGTGGTTGATTATTTTTTCAACGGAAACCACAGACTCAAATCATATCTACTCTCTTAAGGATACAACTAATTTTACAATAACTAGTTTTAGTGTCTTTATAATCATCACTCATAGTGTTGCAATATTGGTGAGCAAAACCACGGCACCATTGTTTCAAGTTTTGGGGGGAGGGGAAGGGTGTGTTTATTTCATGTGTCTTCCACGGTACTTAAAAATTAAAAGCATTATACATAAAACTAATTTCTGTTACCACATATCTCATCATTATAACCGGCACTGTGTTTTCTTCTCTGAAGCAATATCATACTCTAATGTTTATTTATTACGTATTATTAATATTTCAAACTCAACATTAAATGTTAAGAGATATTTATTTTAACTCATGACAAATAGTCTCTGGCTAGAAAACCATTTTTTGAACAAAGAGACAATTATCACAAACCGGTGACTGTCTTGCACATCCGGGACCTACGGCAGTCTTAATCTCACTCTACACCAAGTAAAACACTATAACTGAGCATTATATAGATCCGCATAGCAATAAAAAAGTATCATAAAGAACAATCCGTTGCTGATATCCTTTAATTAATATTATTCTTCTGATACTTTAGGCCTAACTTGAGTTTTTATTGATTTTTAAAATCCAAACTATTCAAAACAGTCACCTTTTCATTGCCTTTGCCAACTTTTAGAGTAAAAAAATGCAAATTTCATGAAGTTTGGCATTGAAAAGGTGAGCAACTTATTTCACGAGAGGATCACTGGAAATGTCGACACCAAGGTGGGTTGTAATATTTTTTTAGTATGTCATTTCAAATTACAAATTTAAAGTTTAGCACTTAAAATCCAAACAAAACCACTTGCGAGATTTCAGTGTAATTTGTGTACTTATTGCAAATATCTGTGTTAAAATGTTTTATTGTCGACGTATGGCAATTCTAACAAATAATAAGGAATGAGTAAATTCATTGGTTAGTAATAGTTTTCTTCTATCATGAAAAATTAAACTTCTTGCTATTGATCAGAAATGAAAAAGTTAAAGATTCTACATTGAATGTGTTTTATCATAAAGCCAAGTCTCAATAAATTATATAACTGATTAAGTTAGGAATTGTTTGTTTTGATGTTTAAACGGTTTGTACTTTTTCATACCTTTAGTAAAAATTTTAAACCATAGTTGAAATCTCAAAAGTAAATTTGGAATATTGGCCTAAGTTTTGCTAAATACAAAATGTTGAATTTCTTGTTTAAGTTTTGGAATTGACCATTGACTGTTTGATAAATCTACAGTGAAAACTAACTGTATTGTTATAGGCGAAAAACCCTGGAGAGAAAATGGAAGAAGAGAAGAAAGAAGGTGTGAAACCTGAAGCAAACCCGCCTGCTGCGGACGATAAAAAGACGGAGGAAAACACTAATAAACCGGAACCGGAAAAACCTAAACCTCAACAGACACCTCCTCAAAATCAAAACCAGTTTCAAAATAGGGGTCGTGGTGGGTTCCAGGGAGGGCGTGGAGGTCCAAGGGGTGGCCGAGGTGGTTTTGGGGGTAACTACGGGAGAGGCTATGGGGATTACCAAAACTACCAAAACCAAAACCCATATAACCGGTTCCAAATGCAAGGCAGAGGTGGAGGACGCGGATATTATTAATCCTTAGTTAAGGATACCGACTATATAAAGTTATTAGTGTTCAGAGTCATCATTTTACTTTGGCTTTCCTCATAGCATACTGAGGTTAGCATGCTTCATAATTAGATAACACTGGTATTTTATCTATCCTTGTTTTAATTAATGACTGTTGAAAGAACAGTACGTCATGTCTTTATTACTTTAAATTACAGTATGTAGTTAGTATAGAAAATAAGTATTTCTCAACATTTTAATGTTTCTTAGACTAAGATCTCGTACTTTATGTTTTATTTTATGCACAGTGGTCGAGTAATGAATTTAAACGCAGTTTTAACCCTTCCCGGACGGGTGACGGATATATCCGCATAAGTCATTAGCGATTAAGGACGGGTGACGGATATATCAGCCTATGGTTTTTTATGTTCCGGACGGGAAGCGGTTATATCCGCCTTCTTTTCAGACAGACTGGCAGGTCTGTTTGTAAGGTTACAAACAGTAACCAGATGTTTCGCGGTACCAAGGCGCCACTTTCCTGCTCTATCCATGGCTGCGCTCTCTCTCGCACTCCCCCTCTCTCAGGCGCTGCCCCTCTCTCCCGCGCTGACCCTCTCTCCCGCGCTGCCCCTCTCTCCCGCGCCGCCCCTTTCTCCCTCACGCCAACCACCTCTCCTACACCCCCCACGACGTTTCGCGCTCAAAACCACGTTGTCTGTGTGTTGGCGCCAAACGTTACAGTTGTCTGTCTAGCAGAATGAGATAGTGATGCACGATGGCTTATAACGTAAATAGTACTAGTTTTTCTGGTGATATTATTGAGTTATTGAACAAGAGTTTTTCGGAGGGTGATGTTGCTGTTGATGGGATGGAATTGGACGAAGATGACAACATATCTGTGCGTAGTTGTGATGTAAATAATGCAAATATCGATGGAAATGATATTGATATAGTAAATGGTTTTGTATCCGAAAATGACAAAGACGCTGATGTTCCTCAAGATGAATGTAATGTGGTTCAAGTGGAAAGTATTAGTGATGAACAAGTTAGTGAGGACGATATTGGGAATGCCTCAAGTTTTATTGACTCGGAAAAAGAAAGCCTTCATAGTTCAACCAATGAATCTACAATGGCGTCCAAAAAGTCATTTGCAAAGAACTCTAAAAAGCCATCTAAAAAGAGGTCTACAGAGGCACAACAACCAAATCTAACTAAAGCTAAACTCCTTCGTATGAAGTGGGATAAGGAGTATGCTTTTGTGACCGACAGTGACAGTGGACCTGTAAGTACTATTCCTATTTATAACTGCAATTACGGTCGTAATCTGCCTACAGAATTTGATCTGACTTCAAAACCAATTGATTTCTTTTCACTTTACTTTCATAGTAATCTGATACAATTGATTTGTGATGAAACCAACCTATATGCTCAAAGTTTGCCTATTCAAAACCAAAGGAAACAAAAGGTTTGGGCTGATACAACAACCACAGAGATCCGAGCTCTTCTCGGGGTTGTACTGAATATGGGACTTCACCCGTTGCCTGATATAAAGGACTACTTTTCATTGTCCTGGGTAAACAAGATGCCCTTTTTTTCCGATGTTTTTACTCGAGATAGGTTTTTGATGCTGTTTTGGAGATTACACTTTAGTCATGAACAGGGAAGCGCACGTGACCTCAAAATAAGAAATATTGTGAACACAATTCAAGAGCAATGTAAACTATTCTATACGCCAAGCTCGTATGTGTCAGTGGATGAGAGCACTATTTCATTCAAGGGCAAGATTTCATTCAGAGTTTACAACCCCGACAAGCCTGTAAAATTTGGGCTAAAAGTGTTTGTTCTTTCTGATGCTCTGAATGGGTATATTTACAGTTTCAGCCCATATTACGGTAAAAGTGATGGTAACGAGGATGAGCTTTTGAAAACAACAAATACTGTTCTACAACTCTGCGATTCTTTAGTAAAAGATCCCCTGGACCCTCCATCTGGTCACCATGTATACGTCGACCGTTACTACAATAGCCCTGAACTGGCTAAAGAGTTGCTGAAGAAAAATATGTTTGTTACGGGAACGGTTATGAATAATAGAAAGGAAATGCCAACACTAAGCAAACCGCTCAATTGTGGTGATGTAGAAGCACGAAGAAACAAAGACTTGGGTGTTATTTATTGGAAGGACAAAAGAGTGGTAACTATGCTTACAACCAAACACAAAATAAGCCGGAATGAGATGACAGAGAAGCCCAGCAAGTGGCCAAATAAACCTCCTGTACTAAAGCCTGATGTTGTCTTAGATTACACTAAACACATGGGTGGAGTTGATCGTGCTGACCACGTGATATCTAGTTATCAGTTTATGAGGCGTACTAAAAAATGGTATCGCAAACTTTTCTTTTGGCTCCTTGAAGTGTCTACTATAAACTCTTATATTCTATATAAATCCTTGCAAGAAGACAACAACAGAGTAGCAATGTCTCACAAACAGTTTAGACTTAGCCTTGTGGAAGATTTAGTAAGAGACTACGTTCAGGAGACCTGCAATTTTACAAGAAGACGACCAGGACGACCGAAAAATGATATTCAACGGCTGAACGGAAAACTCCATGTTATGGGCAAATCACCGAAGGGGTCCTTCAGATGTCATGTTTGTGCAAAGAACAAAGTTCGTAAGGAAACTGTGTACTTTTGTAAAACATGTGACGAAAAACCGTACTTACATCCAGACACATGTTTTGAGGTGTACCACACTCAAAAAGACTATTTTTAGAAGAATGGGCTATTTACAGGCACCTTGTAAACTCTGTAAAATGATTTTGTAACCTTTTGAAAACTGAAATTATTGTTATTTTTTCTTGTTTTATAAGAATGGGCTATTTACAGGCACCTTGTAAACTCTGTAAAATGATTTTGTAACCTTTTGAAAACTGAAATTATTGTTATTTTTTCTTGTTTTATAAGAATGGGCTATTTACAGGCACCTTGTAAACTCTGTAAAATGATTTTGTAACCTTTTGAAAACTGAAATTATTGTTGTTTTTTATTGTTTTATAAGAATGGACTATTTACAGGCACCTTGTAAACCCCGTAAAATGATTTTGTAACTTTTTGAAAACTGAAATTGTAGTTCAACTTTTTCTTGAAGTGTTATTTTCTTGAAACAGTTTTATATAATAAACAACGCAACAACATATTGTTCTTTATTTATTACCTAACGTTGTCATAGTCATATCTTCAAAGACGGGTGGCGGATATATCCGCAGCTTTTCTACTCATCTGCGGACGGGGAGCGGATATATCCGCATAATTTTTTTTCAAATAAAAACGAGTAAAAAATTATTTGGACAGTATGAAGTGTTCCATTGTGTTTATTTTATGTATATTCGTATAATAAAACACAAAAAAGGAAAATTAATTTTTATTTTTTCCTATGATTTTTGCCCGTCCTATGTCACGATTTCGCCCGTCCGGGAAGGGTTAACAATTTTTATTCGTGTATTTTTTTTATAGTGATTTGGAATATATACTGATACTAAAAACGGTTTTACTCTGAGTTATGGTTAAAAATTATCGCCAAATTTTGCTTTTAGTCTTGTTACTCCTAAGATTGTCTAATACACCTGGGTAAAATTACAGTTTTACTGTACTTTGACACATATTTCACTTATTGTTTCCTCGTGATGCATTTCGATATTTTTTTATCTTATGCGATCTGGTACAGTTTTGATGATTCTTGTTGAAGATGCTTCAATAATCTTACTTCATGCAGGATAGCGAGCTTTATCAGGCAACCAAAAATATAAGTTGATAATACTTTAAAACATGGGATGGTACAGCAAAACTTAATCTATGCCACATTACATTTAGCTTAAAATGTTTGATGTATAAGTGTACATAATTATTCACGTTAAAAATTCATCGCATAACGTTCTGCGTATTCTACAATAAAATTGTTTTAAAGGTTTTTCAAAGTTTGCTATAAGTATTTGTGTTATTTTACTATGTGGGTGGCATGATATGGTGTTTTCATTGAAATTAAATCCTTTGTCAAAATGTTTGCAAAAGATAGCATAGTCAATCAACGGTGTTGTCATTATTTAAAACAGAGTTTAACATTGCCTATGTTTATTATGTATTCACAATGTTTGGTTTATTATGAGTTTGAATTTCATCATCATTATAATGTTTTACTTTGAAGTCATTGCCTTTGTCGTTTCATCTCCTTTGGTGTTTTATGAAATTTATCTCAAAATGTAGCGAAAGTGTTAGTATTTACCAATGTGCAATAAAAATATTTTAAAATTAGATTTTCTTTGCGTACTAACTCTTTTATTTTACAATCTAAAAGAGTCTATCTCATTTGTTTATGTGGGTATTTATTTATTCTCCAATTACTATACTGCAAGTAGAATCTTGAAGACTGTGAAAAAGTGGCGTCACTTATAAAATATATATATTTGTGAAAACACTAATCTTGCCAGTTCGTCTTCTTAGAGATGAATTGTACTGTCTTATTCATTATAAGTTGTCCTAATAAGAGTGATTAAAACGCGTTTTTTATTTTCAAGCAATTTTTTTACTTTTATTTATCTATTTTTTTGTTTTTTGAGCTGCAAGGGTGAAATAATATGAAAAGTTAATAAGAGAAACCCAATTTGGCTTTTTATGTTTTTAATGGTTGTTCATCAGAAGATTAAAACTCTGTTTTATCTCAGTACTTGAAACTGGTAATCATTTTATGGCATTTATACTATCTTGAACAGGATAATTTTGAGTTATCTTGGAGGCCCATCATTAATTAATCTACTTTGAATTATCGTTCCAGAATGGTAAAAAACACAAGTTATTTTTACCCATATAAACTGGTTGAAATTTGAAAATCATTAATTTGACATAATTTACCGTCACTTTGAAGTTAACAACAGTCTACTAATTGTGTAAAATTATGGTATTTTGAGTTGCAATATTTTTGTCGTTTTATTATTGTCATCTTATGCGTGCTTGAATATTGTGAAATGCCTTCAGTGCACTAAAGCATCACTCCACAGTTTAAGAACTGCATTACAGCTCAAATTATCTGGTAAGAGTAATTTAAATGTGTTTTTTTGTTTTTTTTAGCATTTATTGTTCTGTATTCCAAAAGAAATATTATCAAATGATAGGTACCGGTACAAAATCACCATAAGGAAGAAGAGTGAATTTTTTTATTGTGTTAATTTTTGTAAAAGGTCAAATTTTTAATAGGCCTGCAGACATGGCTGTCGCCTAGAATACATTTATTATCCGAAATGTTGATCCAATGTGGACTTTCAGTATTATCACATTGCACATTTTTATCGGAGATTGGTGAGAAGTGAACTTATGGCTCGGAAAGGTTCCGTGATCTAATCTCCAGACAAGCTGCTTCCCACTGTCCCTTTCCTGTTATTATTGTATTAATCATGTAATATTTATAATTTGAGATCTTCAAACTCCCAAAACACTTTGCGCAAGCGTTTATATGAAGAGGACTCACTTGATGATCCATTCATGTTTAAGTCTTATAAGTTTACACCAGTGGTGCTAAGAGTTGACGACACTACCTGTTAAGAAAGGAATATCACTTCAGTGGTGTAGTAATAAAAGCTGCAGCGCCTCACATTTCTAAGACCCTCTACGGTACCGGTTTTAATGTTCACTAGTAAACACTTTGCTCGAAATCGAGCAATTGCAAAGAAGTAAAGTAGTTATTTAAAACAAATAAAAGTCCTCATAATTTCCGATGAGTTTAAAAGACTCTACTCATAGATTACATACCTAACAATTCCATAAAGATATAATCAACATTTCATGTAAATATTTGATCATTTTTCAAAAAGCTCATCTAGTTTTATCAAATGTTTCCCACTTAGCCGTATTAGGTTGTCCGTGTTGATCTTTGATAATATAGTCTGCATGGTACCACCCATTGTCGCCAGTACGTTTACAAATTTCAGTCAATTTTTTTATAGCGATAACATTTTTTTTGACTAAGAACTACCTGATTTTCTGCATAACCTCTCTAACACAATTTTATTTGCATCAATTGGCATTCATTTGGCTAGTTACTGTTATATGGTAAATTATATTTACCTGAAAAATGCAGAATTGAAAAGCCTAATATCGTTCAGATGGTTTTTTTGTTTCCTTTAAATGGGAATAATGTGAATCCTTCAATGATAACGATAGTAAACTTTTTTTTAATTAATGTTTCTTCTACTTGGTGGCGTTCTATGACTTTGCTATGTTTCCACGGTTAACAAATCGGTTCTTTCAATGATTTATCAAGAAATACAGTACTATGTCAATTCAATTTTCTTATTTGATAAAATATATATAAAATTGTTCAGGTTTTCTCGATTTTTTACATTGTAATATGTATGAATGTAAATTAAAATAGTAAATATTTAATTTCATCAAAATCAGTAAATGTACCGGTACCCAATGCGTTTCATTGAATTGAAAAATAAATAACAGCAATTAAATTATACAGCTGATCAAAATGTAAACAATGATGTTCTTTGTAAGGATAACATGGGAAATTTAATAGCCACTGGGGCAGAGCCCAAGGGACTTTTTCAAAAATGAAAGGTCAGTTTGCAAATCTACGCGACACGCTCTTTCCAATGAGACGTCAATGGGAAAAATCGGTTAAGAAATGGTGGAGGAGTTCAACCGAGAAAGTTTCATGTAGCGTATTAATTATATAGATACATTAGATAATGTTGTTATTCAAAACCTTTTCCCCCTTTAAACCCTTCACCAGCATGGACAAACTACGCAATAATGTCACATTTCTTAACTTATTTTACCGTGTAAGTTCATGAAGAACATTCTTCTACTAAAATATAAACTGAGTGATTTAAATTGTAATCAAAGTGCTTTGGAATAGACATTCTGTTATTCCTAATATCTCATAATACACAAACCTAAGAGCTTAGGCTTAGTTGGGTGGTATGTATAAACTCATCATATCACTGTTGTTTACAGTCCTTTCAACTTACATTCTTCCCTAATGGATGGGGTATGATTGGGTTATTTGCATTAGTGTTCTAAACAATATATATTTATTTATGAACAACCCAGCTCCAATCATTTCAAAAATATCTTCTACAAGGTCTTAGTAATATGATTGATTCCTAGCTGTGTTAAAACTAGGTGACTCAATAAAATGTAGTATCTCTAAAACAGTATTGTATAAACTCAGGTAGGGGAAATAAAAACAAAATTTCACTATAAATAAATAATCTATATTTATTTATGACCACACACACATTCATACAGAAGACACAAACTATATTAACTTAACATTTATCAAATTATCGTTTCTAATAGAAAACATCAAACTTATTGCGCAGAGTAACAGTGAACAACAAATTCAAATCAATAAATATTTTCTTTCAATAAATAAGTATAAAAAACTGTAAAAATAAATAACAACGCAAATAAATAATAATCTAAATAAATAATGAAATCAATCTATCGGGATATTTATATACTTATTCTTAGTATATGGATTGGAAATTATTTGATGACCTAGCACCTATGTGAATGGAAATGTTTTCTGCTTTGGTAGATAGCTATAAACTAACCACGGCTGGTGAGCGGAACTCACATCTTTCCAACATTCAGGAGCCTTATTCTGTTTCTCTATCCGTTTAACCTAGTGAAGAAGATGTTTCTCGATACATTCAGTCGACAATCACACATCACTTAATAAATAACAAGGGTGACTGATGGGATGAAGGGGAGGGTGAGAGATCGGAGGGTGAGCACTAGACTTCGTTACAAGTTAAGTAGAGCTGTCGACAATCGTCACCACTTCGCCCTCGTCTGCCGGCCTCGTAGAACTTGTCGAACGGCGCTTCGCCAGTCCTCTGCAGCAGGAAACTGGCTGCGTAACTGTTGAAAACAAACAAACTTATGTTAACTATGTGGCAAAGTGGGTGTGGGTATTATTATATACCTTGCCTAACCTGAATAATCTATTGTCATCTGAAGACGATTAATGAACGAATGCTGTTTTATATCATCAATCATGGTTGTGGTTCGGTTATGGTTTTGTGCCTCAAGATCTTATAAAGAACAGATCTGTGACGTGTTGATTTTTTGGGTTTTAAAGAGATTGGCAGCAAGTTTTAGTTTTACATTTGCCCGTCCACATAGGCCTCAGACCGGTGCCTGAAACGTATCCAGCAAAGGAAAGGGTGAGCCAGTACTGGACAAGGGTGAAGTGTACTGATAATTTTGAGACGCGGGTCACCAGGATCCAAACCCATGACATCAATGTATTTGCATCAACTCAATTGCGCTTGCGCCACCAACTAAGCCACTGACTTGCCATATGCTAATAATTTATTCTTGGTTATTTTAAGTAATCTTAACAGTAGTTGAAAAGTAAAAATAAAAATTATAGAATTTTTGTTTCTAAATAACTGATGTTTCTTACACCAAGTTGAAGTTTATCTCATAAAATAAAACTTTGTAACCAAACAAATTGTTATCACCAAAGAAGCAGTTAATGCGAACAAAATATACTCAAACTTGTGGAATATGTGACAGTTTTTTTTTACTGGATTAACGCTCATTGATTGTTGAAGACCCTGATAATTTAGTCCTTCAAAATCAACATTTTTTGTTTCAATTTTACAAGGATATAATTAATTAATAGTAAATTTTGGATTTCCAATTGTCCGTGAATAAATGCACAAAGAATTAATACACATTGGACATTGTCAGTTAAACTTATCAATTTATATTTACTCGATAATTTTCATTCATCTTTTAGAGTTTTGATATAAAGTCTAATGCTCTCTGCAAATTATGTTCCCTCCAACAAAGCTAGAATTAGTGTTGATTTTTTATTGAGATTTGAGTGAAGTAGAAGACTTACGTGGACAGTTGGCAGTAGATGGTGCTTGAACCATTCATGGAGTTTGCACATTCGTTGTTGGCCTCACAGATGTACTTCTCATGGCAATTGTCATCTGTTGTCTTCATCGTCCTAACGTATCCCTGTGATAGATAATAATTAGCTCACCTATAAAATGTTTACTGATGTAGTAGATCCTATTATGTCATTTTTTTGGGCGAACACACTACGGTTGAGGTGTGTAATACAATAGTCATAAGCAATAGACTTAGTTACCGCTGTGTAAATATTATATTTATGGTAAAAACACACTTGAAAGGTTAATCTGAATTTCAGCCAAGAGGAAAAACACCAAACAATTTCTGTTATTGTTTCTTTATTTTTTGGGGTTATTTTTATGAAGTTTACATAACAAAAAACTACCTTTACCTCAGACTTCCAATATAAACACTGACCAAGGGTTTGAAGCTCTGGATATAAAGCGAGATTTTCAACTGGTCGATTACAAATTATAACTGTACAGTGTTATTTATTTACAATACATAGTGACATATAAACTGGTTTCTGTGATAGCTTGAAGACCAATGGATCGCATTCATGTTGTTGCTTAATTTTTTTTGGATGTGTTTTACCAGTGTTTTCTTATATTTACACTTTATCATTCCTACCTTGAGCAGACTCAAACTTGCGACGGCTGCCTCTGAGACAGAATCCTTCCTGCCGATGGATCTCGCAGCGATGGATCTATGGCTGAAGGATGTCTTGAGGGCATCCAGAAGGTTAACTACGATGTTGATAAACTGCAACACCAACATCTCTTTGTTTATTGGTTGTTACACTATGTGCATTTCACTTTTTGTCTCCAAACGATCTACAAAACTTCTAAACTTAATTATGTCTGCAATTAAGTAAACACAAATTAAAAAACAATTTTTGGTACTAAAAACTGGGTATAATCTCTAATTAGAGTTTTAGAGAGTAGCCAGCCCAAATGTAGACAAGATTTAACATAAATTTTATAGCATTGAATAAATTCTCATCAGCTCAATAATGGCAATTAATGTGGCAGTTCAATAGCAGTTTTGTCAATTAATTTTTCATAAAATCGGTATGTGTTAAGTAAAACTTAGCATTTTAATACTAAACTATAAAAAATATAACTTAACATTGCTACTGTAGAGCTCCAACCATCCGGTTCAAGGGGACTGACCTCATCTACATAATCAACCACTCAAATAAAAAACATCATAAAAAGACAGTGGTAGTAGGCAGATGACTTATCCTTGCCGGTCGATATGACACCCCAAAAGACTCGCTGCGAGATGGACACTTATAAATATGTAATGGATAACGCAAACTGTAATAAACCTGCTGAGTTTGTTTATTTCTTTTTCTCCTTTAGATGATTTGGATAGTTGGAGTTCTGTAAGTAATTCCGCCTAATATAGTATTTTGTAAAGGTTTTGTGTATGTACAAGACTCACCTCCCCAGCTTGCTTGGCCATGGTCGCTACTTGGTCCGGGTCCTTGGAGCCCACCACTGCTGACAGTACTGCCGCCAGGATACCCTAGCACCCACAACCACCTTTACATCCACCTCTACCCCTAAACACTACACGCTACCTGCCAGCCACATCCTCTGTACCCCTCATCGCAAACAATACAATACAACTGATTATCGATCATCTCAGGTGGCTCATGTTTCTTCTGATTTATTCAGACACCCCGTTTTTTTATTTGTAGAGTCTAATTTGCGACTAAAACTGTTTGAATGTAACCGACATGGGCCTTAACAATGTGATAGAGATTAATTTATTTTCATTTTAGAAAAAAATTACCGTTATTTTTTAGTGTCTCGTGTAAGTATGATATTGTAAGACAGAATCCGAAATGTTAGGAAAGCGGTCAAATTTTTGTGGATGAGCTGTAAATTGAACCGATCTATCCCCCAACAAAGTACGAAAAAGTAACTACAAGCTGGCAACTTCCCCTTTTAGCATGTTGTTGCCATATTGGCTGGTGCACTAATCAGTGACTACATCCCTTTTAATACGTTTGGAAAGATACAACAAACAAATTACTAGGCTACCGGTACTATTGCTATTACTATGTAAAATTATGTGCACAGTTCAGATGAGGCGTGGCAGTAGCATTTTCAGTGTGTAAGATGATTTTCTACAAGCATATTTCACAGCAAAAAAAGCTAAACAGAATTTCAAGAATTGGTCCTTCACATTAAAAAGTCATAAGGTTGACTGTGAGTAGAAACCTTAATTTTTCAATTATTTTCAAAAGGATAAATATTTACTTTTGCTTGATCGATTGAAACAAGATCAGAGTTAATGAGCTAATTTTGGTTTATAATAAAACTAAAAGTTTTTAATTGGTTTTGATAAAGAAACTGAGGAAATAAAATTATCTGTCTAGAGTGCCATGTAGTTGGCTCAATACTTTCATGCATTTTCAATACACCTACTTTATATACAGCTAATGTAAGTCGATTTAGTCTATAGCTAAGTTTCTTTATTGACTAGAAACTAAACAAGGTTATGTTTATAACAAAGATTGCTTGTGTCAAGATTATTATGGTTGCTTTAATATAGACTAGCTTCTCTATTTAACTTAAACAGCACATTCCTCCAACAATTTTGATTCGGTTGGGACTAAATATTGGAAGTAAACCGAGTTATTTATTTGGGTGGCTAACATATTATATGTATAAAGTTTGTAGTCAGTGGTGCAAGTAGAATGGTAAGGGAAATCACTCCTGGGACTAAATATAAAAAAAACGACACAAAATCGTGTATCTATTTGATTACCAAGAAAATTTAGATTTACCATGTAAATTGAAATGCATAGTTGAATCATGTTGTTCTTTGATTTTTTTTCTTAAAAATGAAAAGCTCTTAGGCTTGGGAATAGACCCCATTATTGTAGAAGTGAACATTGAAATGAATTATTTGAGAACCTCTAAAATTGAACTAGAAAAATCCATTTATAATATTGAGGTTTAATTTAAATCATTTGAGTTTTTTTTTTATCTCTAAAGGAAAGCTTTTAATACATTTTTATGTCAGAATCAATATTTTGTTGTGCATCAACTGTGTTGTCAGAAGATTTTACTCCTAGTCTGAGCCTAACCTAGTATGCACAAAATATCCCTCTGTGAATACAATCTGGAATCTCGGTCTAGCCAACTAATGAATGGATTTTTTCAAAGATATGAGGTTGTATAACCTTGTTTATTTTCTAGTCAACACTCCCCTAGTTGTAGTTGTAATTGCAGTATGTACACTGTGAGCTATCAGTGTGTAAGTTACCTGCATGGGGGATGAGTTGTCCACCTTGTCAATGCCATCGCCCTGGGGAGCACCACCTCCTCCTAGGATGGCTGTGAGGATCTTAAGTCCCATGGTCAGCAGGTTTGCCCAAGGGGAGGGAGAGATGCCCTGGAAATGGAAGAAGAAGTTTAGTTGGGTTGTGAATTGAGGTTAAAAATAACCTACTGTACTATAAGTAGTAAGATTTTTAACCCCACACCGCAGCCCCAGATTTTGAAGTCTCAAACAATTTTAACAAGATTTTTTTTTATTTTAATCGTGGGAGGAAAGTTGGAGAAATGGTGGACATTGGAGAAAAGTAGTTTTCCCCAAGTTTCTAGCCCTGAATTTATTGTTTTCCACAATGCTTCAGACTAGGCTTAGAGGTGGTCGCAGTATTATCATTTTACTACTAGACCAGCCCCCCTTTCCCCACAGAAGAGTGGTAACTTACCGTACTAGCTTCCAGTATGTATTAGTCCCCGTACCTCAAACTTTGGGTCTTTTACGCTAATGGGAATTTTTTTGTTTTAATAAGTTATATTCTATTCCTATTGTAAATAGAGCATGTAACAGTAACGTCTAGTTAATACAATTACAAACTAAAAAGAGAGGTGGCTTTTTTTGCAACCTCTGGAGTTATACTACCGGATTGCTCTTGCTGAAAAAATGCTCTTTTATCATTTACAAAATATTCAAGTGTTGTAACAGTTGGTTTACCTGATCAGTGTCAATGCTGTCGGACTTGTTAGGTCCTACTTGTTGGCTGCCGATGGGGTTGAACAACATCTGCATAACCATGGCCAGCATGTTGCTCCATGAGAACCCTGCGTCCTGAAACATATCTGACGTTTAGCGCTTAACACACAATAGACTTTCACAGGGGTTAATGGCGCATCAATGAAGAGTCTTGGCAAATCAGTCATAACTTAAAAATCATATTTACAGCTCCCCAATTTTAATTACAACAGTTTTATCTCGTAATTTCTCACTGTCATTTAAATTTAATAGACAAACAACTTCAGCATTGCCTTGAAGGTTTACACAGCATAAAAATTATTTAATTCTCATACGAAATTACAGTTAAATTAAATTATGAAAAATAATACTAGTTTTCATATTTACTAATTCCGGTTTACAGGAATCTTAAAGGGTCGGTTTATGGCAGGAATTCAAATCTTTAGGAGTCGGTTTACAACAGGAATACTTTTGTCTTGAACTAATTAGCCTATGGTACAAAGAATTTGCCTTAGATATAGGCTAATCTTTATCAATCTACATTGAGAACAAAGTACATTTAATTTGTCTTTGGGCTTGATTTTATTTTTTATTTTTATTTTTACATAGCAAACGGTTTAATTTATGATTGACTACTCTTGAATCTGTAATCCAAGCCAAGAAAGAACATTTTATAGAAATTTTCTCCAAATCTAAGGCACTCAAAGCTCATCCCATCTGGGGCTCTTAAAACAGCCTAAGTAGACTCACCAGCGACTGAAATTACACTATCATGTCTTTACAATTCACTTTTGTAACATTTATAAACTCTATACTCACAGATATCTGGTTTGTCTGGATATCGTCAATGTCGTTCCTATCCTCCAAGGCGATCACCTTCTTGCTGGCGTTGGGTTTCTCAGCAAACTTGCGCGCCTCGGGGGCTGCGTCAGGCGCAGGGGCGGGTACTGGGGCAGGCGCGTAGGGCTTCCAATCACTGTTGTCTGGCAGATGGGCGGCTGTTACCACACTTGGGTAACCCAGCACGGGGTTGACCATTGAACACCCCAGCACTGCCAGCATACACCATCCTGTTATCTGTTGTTTCCTCATTCTGTAACAAAACGGGGGTTGAAACTAAACTGTTGGGTAAAGGGATGAAATAGAATGACTATCGTACAGTGAAATCTCGATTATAGGTTTCCTAACTGAAGATACCTGTGTTTCTTTTCGTGGTGAGTGAACCTACAGTTCTCGGATGAACTATCTCGATCACGGTAGTAAGCCTCCCACGTAGCTGGAAACCACTGGTGATTTTTATCCGTCTTCAAGACACTCTTCTGCTCTATCCACTAGACAATAGACCATCCGTACCCCTACTATCAAAATATTGTGTACTAATAATAAGGAAAAGTTCACTAGGGCTTATTTTTTCGCTATATTATGCTTATTATATTTCATGGATTTAAAAAGTATTTCCCCTGATTTGATGTTTTATCAAGAAATGTAACGAAAAATTCACAAAACCTATTAGATTTACACTTACTTAGAGTATTTTCGACCTATTGACAGTGTCTCTCACAAAACCGAAACTATGATTAAACTCCACGTGCCTCAATATTTAAGTCGGCGGGGTTTTAAATACAACCTTGCTCTGTGAAGTATATGTTCAAGCGAATTCCAGTGCATGTTTACCTCATAAATATGCAACATGCTATTGGGTTGGGAAATACAAACGTCTTGAGAATATTCTGTAAGTGAACGTGGCAACTAACTAAACAAAAATATCTCGTAGACATTAAATATATATATATCATTGTGTCGTTTGATATCCGGTTAGGGATTTACTGTGTTTCTTACTTTACGGGTTTACAGTATGCACGTTTCAGCTAATAACAGGAACGCAATAAAGCAATGATGGATATTTGAGCCTCAAAACGCTCTCTACGTATTGTAGTAGGCTATACCGGACGCCTTGAAATACGCTTTATCCATATTTATCATCTGATAAGTGTGTAAAGTTAAGATAAGTTTGTGTGCGAGTTTTTTAATGTACTTTCCGTTTTCGGTTCCTACAAATGTTACATTATCTAACATAACCCAATTTTGCATACCGTTTTGGATTTTTCTATCGTATGAATATATATTCTCAGTTTTAAACCTAGCGCTATAAAAGACAAACCGATTCCCTCAGATCACGTGTTTCATGTTCCGTTCCGCGAGTTAACCACATCACCAATTATCAGGAAAATTTGTGGAAATCGCGTCCGCCGCACGACAACATGGTCGCTGATTTGCTCTTTATCCGTCCCTCGATTATCCGGAGTGGAACGGCAAACGGCGGACGTCCGGAATGGAACTGTGATTGAAAGTTAATTGAAGAAAGTGAATGAATTTAATAGTCGTTTAATTAATATGTTCGATGTGTAATATCCATTTTATGATTATCCGGTGACAGCGAATTACGGGTGTGCCGTTTGTGTTTCCATTGTGCTTATAATTGAAATGGATAATTTACGTTTTTATCAAGGTTTTAAAGGTGTTGCATCTTTGATTTGTGCGTTTTATGCGGATTTTCAACTAATTATGCATTTTGATTGTTTGAAGATTTTTTTCCGTCAGTTTTATTCGAATATTGGGTATTTTGTCTGTATATTCTGTCAGTATCAAACACACCATTCTGAGGGTACGGGATCATTCATAACTATATTATGAGGCAAAATCGGCCAAAATAAAACAATGACCAGTGAATGGAATTTTCAAACGCTTCGAGGTTATCTAAATATGTAAAGAAGATGTCCAATTGTGTGTACTTACAACCTACGATTGGACAGTTCAACCACAGACTAGGGAGACAAAAACCTAATCTGTAGTACAAATTATGCGCTAAATCAAACTAGGAATAAGCAGAATCTTCTTACAAACATAATTGTAGGTCTAACATAAATGAAATTGTCGAGTTCAATGCTGGAGCAAACAAAGAATTTATGGTTCCTCCAATTATTCCACTTTTCAAATTTTATCGTGTCCTCCTTTATTCAAGTCGTATTTACTTAATGCTAAGGATTTCCCTTTGTTGTATTTCATCAGAATTATCGTACATACGATAATTCCCGCACGTCTTGCATCACTGCACAATGCTGGAGCACCTCATCACCCAGTGACCGGGTCCGTGGACTAACGGTGGTCCCAGCTCGACCTTGGAATGTAGGTCCCCAGATTCCTGCCGCGGTCACTGGAGCGACGCCCGGGCCTCCCGAGAGAATTAGCGGGAATTTGGTATTATGATTCCCACCTCTAGACAGATATTCACCTCGCGCTCTCATTCCCAACCTCCACGCTGTGGTTTGCCCGACTATTTTTATATGTTTGGCTGCGTATTAATGTCAACCACGCCAGTGAAAGGTCTTCAACATATCCCCAAATGAAGGGGATCGCGGCTGGTTTGTTTAGAACTTGGGACTACCGATAAGATATTTAAACTTCTCCAATAATTAGAGCGTGTAGCCATGGGATAATGTCACCAATGATTCATAGGCCACCTGGAGCTACAGCAACAGTACAACACAAACTTCCAAAAATGATATGTTACTCAGTCGAGTGAAAACTTGTCTACATTGGGGAACGTAAAACGTTCTAAATAGTTTAGTCCAGCCTTAGTAAATAAATAATAAATTACAAGAATAACTACAACCTATAAAGGCTTTGAAGTGTTCACAAGGTCGATACACAACATTTTGCAATTTACTGATAGCATATCCATCGAAGATAGAAATGTGTGAAGGAACATGCATTTACATTGAGTGAAATTCGAATATAGTCTACGTGTATCCCCCAAAAGAGTTTTTTCAACGGCTGCTGTTCATTTACCAAAACATGATTTGCCAATTTATGTTATTTGTTTGACAAAAAAAACATAAAGTTAGTCTTTCTATCAGAACCGTTAACAATGGACTTAAAAATTGGTAGGGTGTAATTGAAATTATCGAAGAAAGGCAAGTTATGTTGTAGTTGCATCAGATATTACGTTCTCGACTCTTTCCATTGACATAAAGTCTTACTGATCCCTTCATAAGTGAACTCTGAGGTAATAGTAGGGTATGGGTAACGCGGGTTTTTACCCTGACACACCCTCAGGGCTCGTCACTTTCCCTCCAGAAGCGGATCTGCCATCGACTTCCACCGCGCTTTCTCGCCGCCGCGTCTGCCGTCCCTTCAGCTTGTGTAAGAGTTGAGTCACCGAGTCCGTGGGTTGGGGTGGGTGAGGTCGTCATCCTTTACGGATCCTGGAGAGTCCCGAGTCAGGTTTTGGTATTTCAGTCAATAAGATTCATCCGGATACCCAATTTTGGATATTTTCTCGCAATTGTCTCTTGTTGCTAATTCTTCGACACTCATTTCATATCGTATATCTTCTCACGTTCTCAACGTATTTGAGTTTAGATGTTCGCTAGAAACCCATCTAAAAGATGTTGCCACTGGGTGAATAACTAAGTTTTCTTTGACTAGATGAATTCAGATATTCCAGTATGATCGTTTTTTTAGTGATAAACGCAGAATAGTTACACAAAAATTATTAAATAATTTTAAAGATACTCAGATCCAGCCATCAAACTAAATGAATGTCACTCAAGTCCATGCGGAGAAGAAGAAGAAAAGTAATGAGACCACCACATGAAAATGGAAATGGATGGCGTGAAAATAATGGGGCCACTTGTTGATGTTTGATGTATTTTGCCAGCAGACCTAAGTCAAATTGCGGTTGCAATAATTATCTGTGATTTGTTACGTGATTGATCCAAAACTTAACATTGACTGAATAGTAATGCGCGCCTACTGCTTTAATTGAGCAGAGCTCTTTGGGATCGACTTCAATGCTAACTCTCTAACACATTAACTCAATAACATTTTCAACCAAACTTACCAAGGTCGGGTTGTCAAATGTTTAGAAGGTTTAGACGAAACCGATTTCAATTTTGGATAATGTCTATATACTGTACCGGTAAGTTAAAAGTAACTCGAAGTTTTTAAATTTTAATATTGACCTTATAGGTTGCCATAATGGATACAAAATAACGACGTAAATGTTAACAAAACAAAGAATCATAGCATATGTTAAAAACAAGCCACGACCTAAACACAGTACGTAGGAAAAATTAGGATGATGACCACTGATCAAATAATACAGAGAAAGTCCTAAAGTTTTCATTCGCATTTTGTAAACGACCACTGATCGAATAGGTGCAGTATTTTACAGATTTGATTTACGTTGCTAAAAAAGCATGATCGCTTTGTCCAACTGGCTTTCACTGCTATGAAAGCAATCCTAGTTATAACTATAGCAAACTCGAGTTCTTTAGACTTAAAAACAATTTAGTTTGTGTTTTCATCTTTGGATTTCAACATTTTATAACTTTTAAGAACGATACAATGAGACAAATTCTATCCTTGTTATTTCTGATTTAATTATTACCACATGTAGTACCTGCTGAGTACACCATAAATGTGGTGTTGAGTACCTTCGGTTTGATGTTAACTTTCGAGGTTGAAAACCCTGGAAGTATTAGTATATGAATTGGAAAGAAAATTGTCTTCAGGTTTCCCTAAAACGCTAGCTTATGAAGGCTTACAAACCGTTTGCACTTAGTTTGTGCATCAGTCTAAAATCGCAGTAGCTTGAAAGTACACATGAGTAATGTTATTTTTAGTTGAATACCTTCAGCTCATTAAGTGTTATAGCCTTTAATGAACACCTTCTGACTGGAAGGCACGATATATGCTCAATTATTGCGGTGTTTTGTTTAATGGCCGAATCGAATTATGACATCACCACAATTGCAGTAAAAGTGAAAACGATACTCCTTTTAAGTTAACTCTCTCACAATCCTACTCCCTAGAAGTAAAGTACAATTGGTGAAATGTTGTAGAAAGGTGTCATTTGTCTCTTTAGTTTTTTTTTACGATACTAAACACTCTGAAAAGAAACGCTTTTTATATTTACTCTGTCGCTCAATAAACAGAATTTAAAACCATAACGAAATCCAGCTTCTAATCGTCAGCATTCAGCAATTTTATCGTAGCTGAAAGTGTACGATAGAAAGATGCTACAATTTATGTCATGTTATAGGGGCGTTACAAGATTAACTTACTGTTTTTTTTTTAATTAACTCTGGACAAAGCAGTATTAAGTGAAATGCGGGTTTACAAACTGATAAGTGAATTGAATTACGCTTCACCGATAATTAATAATTTTGCTTGGATGAACTTAACTTTGACCGTACAAAATTCGTTGTTAAGTATTTGATTTATTTCCATAATCTCCAAATAACTTCACAAATAGTTTACTTTCGAAAAGTTTACTTAGAAAATCAGAAATCTTAACTAACCCAACTTAACTTGCGTTTTTGGATTTTGGAAGCTAACGGATTTTGACAGTTTGATCCTACATTACCCTCAAAAACCCTATAATGAGCACTAAATCAATATATCATCAGATTTCCTCAAGGTTCTTCAACGGTCAAGTTGACTATTTTTAAAAAGCGTTAGGAACATGGATCAATGGTTAGGATCAATGAGTTCTTAATGTCTATTTTAGCGAATTTCCCATATAGGGAATAAGCTATTACCGTAGGTCTCATGGTAAGACCTAGACCCGGGACCGATTTACTTTTTCGTTTTGAGGTCCCCAGAGACCAAAAACACCATCCGTTCAAATTCATATATATATTTATATATGTGTCCGTTAGCGCGATAACTCGAGCAAAAATGATTCGATTTTGATGAAATTTATTACAAACGTGTACACCTACATTTATTCGAACGAGTTCGCGAACCAGCATAATCAGACCATGGGAACAGGGGTTTATGGGGGTTTTATGGGGTAAAAATGGGGTTTTCCCATTTTTTACCCTAAAAACAAAAAAAAATTGCAATTTCTTTCTCAACCATTTTGTAGAGCTTAAAAAAAGAAATAATTTATATTTATAGTATATTGAAGCGCTGTTGTATGCCTAACAGTCACGGAGAAAATTTTAAAAAAGTGTAATTTAAAATTCCCATGTTATTCTTATGGAGAAAATGAAAACTGTTGTAGTTTACTTGTTTAGGGATATATTGATAAAATTTGGCAAATTTATTTATTTCATCCTATACTATTGACATATGGTCAAAAACACTTTTTACCTTCCCCGTAGCAGCAAACCTAAGCACTTGTAAAATCTAATTTTATTTAAATTGGGAATAAATATGTCTTATTTATAGAAATGTTTTAGTAAAAATGTAATCAGACAAGTTGAAATTCGCTTAGTCTACAGGTTGGCTGCGGCGGGGGTATTTTTACTTTGAAGACAGGAGAGTCTTTGAGGATTTTACATTTGTAACGGACTTGAACTGAAGTGTGGTAGCCAATATGATATTTTCAGGTCACAACTCATTCAACGTGGACTACAATCTGCGGCATTGTATGCATGCGCAAGTGTTAAAGATTTTAAATTTCTAACAGGGTTTGAACGGGCAGTCGCTCAACGTCGGGCTGACTTTCTCCGCAAGCATTCTCGGGAAAGTTCAAAGATGCATCGGCACGAAAACCATAATAAACAGCGGGAGAGCCGGGTCGTCCAGTGCTATAGCAGGTTGCGGAGGTTGTGAATTTACGTTTTCGTCCCTGAAATATCTTCGGGGAGATTTTCTTTTCTACAAAGATTGTGTGGCAACTGAAGAGCCACCTGAAATGTGGTTCATAATAAACGTGATCAATAGAAATACCTTCATCTCAATATCTACTAATACAGCACAGCCCATTATATCTAACATAGAATGCCTTGAGCTGTGAAGCTTCAGAAAATATACCTACTAAGATGATTGAGCCCATGCCTATCAAAATCCAAAGTTGGTTGTCAATATTTACGTTCTCAAGCTCACTCTTCTTACACCCATGTTTAGTACTCGTTTGGATTTGATTGTTTCCACACAATTTTGTATTAAGAAATTCCCATTGAAATAAGTACATTGTTAACAGTCTTTGCCTAATTTTAACTATTAGTCATAATTTGTTCTTAAACTTTGGGACCACCAAATCTATAAATGACTTGCATACATCGTGTTTTCATGATTAAAAAATGGATTGCTTTCTCTATACGAAAAATCACCGAAGCGCCTTGAACGTCCACGGAGGCCAAGGGCAGAGGAGAGTGAGGGAGACAGAAGATGGTCGCGATTTCTCCGAGGTCATCGACCCGACCTACAGACCGTTACAGGTGGCGCACCACTCGGCAGACGTTTGAACTAACTGCACCAGACAAGACAAGACCTGTCTGACTTGATGCGATCCGGTATCTCCAAGAGGAGGGTTTCGTGGTTTCAAACTCACATCTTTCTGCAGGGCGATGAGTGTTTGACAGATCACTTTTGAATTTCATCGTTTTCTGCTGATGATGGCCTTTTGGTCTATGATTGGCATGGAAATGGATGATATTCTACGGATCAGTCGAGTGTCTTTTGGTAGGTTCTGTGTTTGAGATCAAATTTACTGTCAGAAGGAAAAGATTACAACACAGTTTTGCAATAATGAAATCCCAGTAGGCTACTGAATTTTACACGTTGGAATGGGAATGTCCAAAAATACATAAACAAATTCATTCGATCAAGCTGGTTCTGATTTTAAACTCGTCTGTCAAACTACGGAACCCCTAACATTGTTCAAGCCTAGGCTGTGCTGGGTTATCAAAAGTCATTACTGGAAAAACAACTATAAAATGGTAAACAGGCCGCAATATCTTTAAACGAATTCAGAGTAAACGTGAGGTGCGTTTCGTGACTTGAAATGACGGGTGGGGAAGATTGCACAGGTGGCTGGGTGGTCGACTCGGATGAATGAAAGTGGTCCTGTAACTGGTGGATGCCAGATGCAGTGGTAACATACGGGGCAGGGGTCAGAGGGGAAAGTGTGAGAATGGGCGGTGACACGTGCCGCAAAACAGCTGTACAGCTCGTAGTATAGAATCTTATAGCACCGAAGTGCCTGAGCACCAATTCAAAAGTCGGATGGTCAGAAGTTTTGAAAGTGGCAATGGTTCGTTGCCTTACCGCCCCTTAGTGTAAAATCTTGAGCACTGAAGCTTTTCCACAACGATCCAGAAAGAATAATCAGCTTGTTTTGAGGACGGTGGCGTGTGGTTCCATTTCCAAAACCCTGCCCTTCTCAAACGCATACAACCTGATGCAGAGCTCGTCGTTGTACATCACATGAGGATTCACACCTAAAATATCTTCGATATAACTCCAAGTGGTCGACCTTTTATCCAATACAACTTACAAAACTAGAAATTTGAATCTCAAATATGTCTACACTGTATTGTCGGTGTCGTAGAGAATGTGATGAAGTGTCCCGGTTGCTCCGCGGCACGGCCAAGGGAGAGTATCGCTTTCTTTTCCCAGGCCGCCGTGAGCTACTTGCGGTCTGGTCTCGGTCGCATTATCGAATTGTTTTCTCTCTGTAAGCCGCCGCCGCCATTGCATCACCCGCCAGACGAGAGAGTCAACAGGCTGCGTGCGATTGATGGCCGTTAATACATCGGTCAATGATCTGTCTGCTGCGATAATTGTCCACCTTGGGCCGTGGGTGTAAGTGTTCTCGGGTCGTTTCAAGAGTTGGTAATATGTTCTTTTGTAAAGCAAAACTGAATAGATTTACGAGTATCAACATAGAACTTCCTTTTTTGATGCGAAGGAAAGTTATGAGGATTTTGAGTCTCGCCTCGGCACTGCTTTAAGATTTATTGTGAATTGCAAAGCAAACGAGTTGGTTGGAGATGTTTTTGAAACGGCGTCAAGCGTTGTTCTTTGATTACATAGAATAGTTAGACTATGTTGAGTTTCATCATGAAACCTCTTCATGAATAGTTCTATGACTGCAATGACAGACGAGTTGGAGATACTGAGTTTCTTGAGGTTGTTTTGGACGGGTGCGTAAAGTTAATATGTGATCATTTTTTAAGTGTCACTTTTATTCTTAGAGGTATGAAGTAACGATTCTATATTGAATAATGCATAACATGTTTAAAGCATCGTCTTTAATCTATATATATAAAAGGCAAAGCCCTCACTGACTGACTCACTCATCACTAATTCTCCCACTTCCCACTTACCTAGGAGGCTGAATTTGGTACACTGATTCTTTAGGCATTAAATAGGAAAACTGAGTGGTTTTTATTCTGATCGGACTCTCGGGCTCCGCCCCAGTGGCTCTGGAGTTTCCCATGTTAACCTAATGAGTACTCATATTTAAATGGAATTAATGAATCATAACAGCTGTTTCAATTAAACAAGTTGGTTCTGTTCTGTGATGTTCAATAGCATTAAAGTTACTAGGATTACCAACAGAGTGCAGCACTATTATTTTTTTAAATTTATTACAACAGCTAATTTGCAACCAAAAGGTGAGTGAGCGCAGCGAACGAACTTCAACCCGGAGGCGAGTTAGCGTAGCGAACGAGCTAACCTGAAGGCAAGTGAGCGCAGCGAACGAGCTCCAACCGTAAAGGTGAGTGAGCGTAGCGAATGAACTTCAACCAGGACGTGTGAGCGCAGCGAACGAACTCCAACTTAAAGGTGAGTGAGCGTAGCGAACGAACTTCAACCAGGACGTGATTGAGCGCAGCGAACGAGCTCACATATGAAGTTAAACGGGGCAAAGCCCGCGGGTACAGCTAGTAGTCTATAAACCAACACACGATAACGATAGAACACGAGATAAGAGGAAGACTAATAGGAGGCCAAATAGTGACTGCACACTATTTTCTGTTTGCTATAACTTGAAGTTTCCTTTGATCGATTTTGAAGTCTTATGTTAGAGGAAGGAGGTGCATTTTTTTCTATTTTAATAATGAATGGGAACAGAGCTGGTCGAAATCGAAGATATAAATGGTTACAGGCCTAGTCAAGATTACCGACACCTTGACTTATGAACTTGTTAATTCATAGCATCATATCACTCAAGTTCTTTGATCAAGACTGATTAGTCTCCAAAGAAACACGCTTATCCGGCTTACCTTATCGCAGGTGAATGTAATCGGAAGCCTTTTCTGGGTGTCTTGATGAAATGACTTCAAAACTCGACTTAATTGAATCAAAGTTCGGTTATCATCCCTCCTCTATTTTTCTCTCGTCGACTGGGTATACATTCCTTCATAACCTGCTTGAATTAACAGTTAACTAACTGGGATGCCAAATTTAGGTGGAAAATGTTGTACTGTACAAGCAATGGAGATTTGCAAGACTTTGCAGGCGTTGACCATGGTGTCCGTGTCCGGTGTATCCCGGGCCTCTTCACCGTTAGCCGGTAGTTTACCGTTGCAACCGAATGAAAGTGAACTGTTAGACACGTCGTTGTGACCTGAATGCTGTTTTGTCACTTTCTAGCTGTTGAGACAATGGATATTCAGCCTATTGTCAACATTGCGACGCTACTATCACGGGAGGCTGCAGAGAGCGTTACTGCATTGTTGTACAAACTTGTCTCTTCCCCATCCGCATCACACAATAATAAGTACACTTCCGTATTTGGCCTCGGGGTTCTCTATTTAATTTTGGTTATGGAAGTTGGTACGTAGTTATGTGACCATCGTAGAGGAATTGCGATTACGATCTTGTTAAAAATCCTGTTTTATGCACATCAATTATGTACAATATTTTCGTAAATGAAGCTTCAGTTAATTAGTTGTCAAGTGTTTAGGGTGTTTAATGTTCATCGTACTAAGTAAATTTCGTGTTCTACAATTTAAAAGTAGTATGGGAAAGAGCTGCAAGGTTTGACTGTTTCTTTTCCAGCTTTAATTAAACACGACGTTAAAATTGTTATTAAAAAGATGCTCTCTAACCTCTGTGCTAATCTAAAGGATAATCGATTGTTTGTTTACACTCGATTATCCTTTTCGTGAAGGCATATTCTTCAAACCTTCCCTTTGAGCGTTCTCAAAGATTTTTGATTTATTTTGTAGTTGATTAATTCTCTTCTACCGGATCAACCACAAGATTATACATAAACATATCGTGAATATTTTTTACCCAACTCATTGTAATCTTCAAGAAATGTTCACGTTCCCACAAAATCTTATGTTTGAAAGCGATATATTTTTACCTTCGCAGAATGAAGGGTACGACGTGTATACCATGATTTAGCCGAAAGGTTTTGAAGTGAGCCTTATCTCGACATGTGATGGGCCTTGAGTTAAAAGTAACATTAATCGTCATTCTCATCACCCGTTGTAAAAACCACAGGAAAATGAAAAACATCTGTATCCTAAGTTCTAAATCCGCATCACATTAACCATTCACATTTGGTTACTAAATGTAGCTGTACCGGGAATCGACAAGTTTTTTTGGGGAGCAAAATAGTATTTACCATAGCAAAAATCGCACAAATAAAGAGACAAAACGAAAGGGAAGGTTATTGGTGCGATATCGTGTCTTGTAGCACTTAACCCAAAAAGCGAAGGAGTGGAGACCTGTCTACTAGCTACTGATAGGTTGTAAGTGGCAGAAGAACGGCACTTTGACGGGAGGAGCGCCACTTGCATAGTTTCCTCAAAGAACTAGAGAAAGTTTTTAAGATTTACATCTCTAAAGAAGATAAGGTTGGAACGTAAGAATGGCTAATGGTTGAAAAGTAGTATGGATGAGAGTTGTGTTTTACACGAACTGAGTCACTGTTAGTAGATGGTTCTACCGAATGGGTTTGGTAAACATTGTGTTTAGTTAACCAGTTCAAACAATCGTTTACAGGTCCATCCCGTTTAGTAAAAACCTGTTATCATGCAATAGTGGCAACTCAACTCTTTTTCAATTAGTTTCCTTGGTCAAACAACGCTTAAGTAGCTATGATATGAACGGAATAAATACTAAACCGCATTCTGTAACAGTTACTGGTGATTAAAAGATCACAAAGTCGCGACAACAGTGCGTTTAAACGTAACTTGGCACCAAACACATAAATACTTCAAATGTTACGTTTAGGTGAGATATCCACTTGCAGTAAGGTTATTTCATATAGCTTTTATTGCAGGGAGTTATCATAATAATACATAGACATTGGGTCACTGAAATGTCAAATATAGTCTAAAATAGTCATGCGATTGAGCTCATCTTGAAAATGAACGAGCATTTGACATAAAACCACATTAGGACAGGACGACGTCTGTTGGGCCAGCTAATATCTTATTCAGGTGTTAAAGAGTTGTGATTACTGGACGATCGGTGGAATTTGAACATGGGACTCGAGGGCTTATGTTCTACGCTCTTAACACCTTTACTTTTCCTATCATTAAATTACTGATTTACATGATATTATAGTCTTGTACGATTCTAAATTTTCTGTCAGTTTGACTGTAGCCTGTAGATGTCTAGATGCGGTGTATAGACCTACTTGAGCTGTAGGCACCCTGGAGACAGCATGTAATGTCACGGTCCGTTACACGTGAGGTCGAGGTTGTAGGTCAGTGGAGGCACCTTCTCTGGTACAAACACTAGGCCATTGACTTTGGCCCCATCTCATCTTACTGTAAACCTGATTTGTGTTCAAGTTCGGTTACGTTTCAGTGCGCGAATATCGACAGTTTTATGTTCTTGTATGGATAATATTACAGTGAAAATGGATAACATGTTATATGAATGAATATGGGATATTTCATCGATGCGTATTACAGTTGTATGCCAAATGTTATTTAACCTTTTGAGTTCGCCGTAAAATTCATGAGAACATTCGCTTGCACAAAAGTAACATAGACTTATTTATCTAAGTAAATATTCAATGTACCGAGTTTAGAATATCTAATAGACTGTCTAAACTGACACAGTTAGTCAGGCTAACTAGGGTCCGTTACCCAGCTAATTATCTTCCACACGCTAACATGCCTATTTGCCCGGTCAACATTACTGCACCTAACTACCACTACGATATTTGAGTGACGTTACTTAATGATACGGTAAAAAAAAAACTCGAGAATAAAGTATTAATTTGGTCTGTTAGATAAGTATATTTATCTTGATTTGGAAACAAATCAGACGGGGTTTTTCAATATAAGGACTCATAATTGCCTATACTCCAAGAATTTCAGGAATATAAGATCATGTACCAGTTATTAATGTTATTAAAAATCACTCATTGATTAGAATATTGGAATTTTCTAATAAAATACCACCTGTGGTAGTTGATTTCATACAGTACTTCAGAGACAGAAGTGGATTGGGGCTCTTAAGGAAAATGTTGCTATCTAAATTGAATTTTCTATATTATCTACATTTTCGTCGTAATTGATGAGATTTAATTGTATCAATATTTATAAGTTGTCATTTTAGTGGGCATGACAAATGAGTTTGGTAAAAAAAAAAAATTGTTCTAGTCTAGATACTCCCTTATCAACTTATCCTTGTGGTCTGTGGACCAGTCGAAGGTGATATTTATGTTTGTGTCTGTATGATGGGTGTTGAGTGCGTGTTGATTTTTACTATTCATTTTTCTTTTACAACTTAAAAGAATTAAAAACTGTATTTAGCAAAATACAACTATTTAAAAGCTCTTGATTTTAGTCATGTATAAAAGATAATTGCACGTTGGAAAATGTATACTAAAATAAGAGACTAACAGTCGTTAGACTTAGCGATGGTACGATGTCTACTTGCAGTGTACAAAGTCAAATTTTATATTCAATATCTACGTATTTTCTTTTTAATCTTGATTATGACAAAAATTTAAGTTTGATGCATAATTTACTGAAGTTTTATACACTGGGACACTTTACAAATTGACATCCTCTCGCGAACCAGAGCTAACTAACCTGTTTATTTCTTTGTTCCGCGGACAAATGATAATTTATTTTTGTAAATCGGCCTAGTTTACTTTTCACGGTTTTTGCCGGCCAATGTAAACAATGTAAGCGGTAAAGCGCACGTGCACCTGGGCTAACGGACGGCCGCATACCGCCAACTTTCTCCATCACCTCTCGGGACTATTAGAATATAGCTTTCTCTATAAGGAAAAACTGTAATATAAATCAGAGTATGCATTCTTTTGGCCAATCAATTCCCTGATAGCCTGCCATTAGACCACTGCTGGTTTTAGTGGGGGCGTTCCCGAATTTTACATCTCTCTTAGGAGCGAAAGAGACAGGAATTGTAGGATATGTCTAGTAACACCATTGTTATATAGTTTACAATGCTTGAATTCAATTGAAATATGAATATAACCTTAGAAGGCCTTGATTTTTGTGACTTGGGGACTTGAACGATCGGTTATTACTGAAGGCATCTGGACTTTAATAAACTAATTGTTGTTTACTGGTATTTTAATAATTTTCCCATTATAAACATATTATATTCTCTGCGCGCTTATCCTTAGTTCACTATATCCTTTTTTCTTGGATTCGACAAATTAATTTATAAAGCGTATTTTTTACTTGTTTGGTGACTTTAATGGGTGGATATAAATGAATGGTTGGGTATATCTGGATTACTAATTCACATGTTGTAATTAGTTTGAGATGTTGTTGGTGGTGTTCGGAATGCAATCACATGTAAAATATAATCAAGCACTTTTCATGACGCTAACTGAGGAGGGTATTTATATCCTCGTTTGTAACGATATTATACATTTGGATAGCTTTCCCTTAATGTGATGAAAGTTGAAACCCTGTTCTATTTGTGGATATATCCGGCATTACAAGACTAGCCCTGGCGATTGACTTAAAATTTGAAGCTTTGTTTTGTGTCCAGATACGTTCCTGAAGACTGATGACCACAAATCAGTATTTTTTATCTTATTGTAGGGTAAATCAAACATCGAGTTACTCTTTGTTACTAATACCGGGGAACAACCAATCAAGTTTATAACCGAATCGTTTTATTTAGTAAAAATGTTTTCAAATTTGGTTAAATGTGAAAAAAAAACTATAAAAATAGTTAAGATCACAATGCAGTTTACTCATACAGGACATTAACATGAAAGTCTTCAGTTAATTTGAAACTATTATTAAGTATTTTTAATCCACGTAATGGAAATGTAACATACACGTAACACTTTGTAAGCAATAACTTTTTATCAAATTGTTTCATGGGTCAGTGTGAAGCTTAAGGAAATATTAAAATTGAAATTGAATAATAATAGCGTGAACAGCAAGTGTGACAGTTTGCGTTTAACAAATATTTCTTTGTTGTCATGTTGGTAATTGAATTGTAACCTGCATGTGAATGTTTAGAGTATTTGTATTTTTGTTTGAAGATTGTCATAACTCTATTTTTCTTCAGAAATCTGAGTTTTGTCATAATTTGTTATTGAAATATTAAACAGTGTCGGTTTCTAACATTACGTCGACTGTAAACAGCAATAACCCAGAGTTTATGATGAGGACCGCGCGTTCCATTAAAAAATAAAAGAACATTACTCTGTTGAAACAATTGCAGTATAAATAGAGAACACCCAGACCCAGTGTCCCACAAAGGAGGCGGCATTTCGTGACAGTGTTATTACCTCTCTCAGGTGCGAGTGAGAGAGAAACAGGCGGATCCGTGGGTAAGGAGACGGAGTCAATGAGTCACTTACGGATACCGTGAGGAAAGTTCTCCGGTACTTCCGCCACCAGTGGTTGTGGTATGTGGGAGTGAAACAGAGGTTTGGTAATCTGTGGGACCAGAGTGTGTCCGGGATCTGGCTGGTTTATGAAAACCCGTTGATTATCACAGACCTGTTGGTGGTATTGCTGGACTTCATCAATGGTTTTATGAGGGGGAGGACTCATGGCCATGACACGTCAACCGAAGCTTGTCAACCGATTTTACTTTAATATAGTAAATAAATAGTTTAGATCTATTTTATGATACCGTCAAGTCATTAAGTCAAGTCAAGTTAAGCATTCGTAAGTTGGAGGTTTATTAGCTATTAAGTAAACAATATTGTTCTCTTATTCGTATTCTGACTTCAATTCTCTAAGAAAAGCTATACTGTACAACATTACATCTTGCCATGATAGAATTTAAAAAATCAACTGAATTCACAATACCATTTTAACTACTCGGACCCTCTAGATTCTTCTTATGAGGCTAATTGTGCTTCAAAAGCCGCTCCGTTCCCCGCATCGGCAGTTAGGTAATGTTTCTGCACGTAGTGTTTGATGTGGGATGGATACCACCTTTCATTACTTGTGATGTTGTCATTACGAATTAAATTGGCATTTTGCCCTGGCCCTTGTGACCTAATCACTTTTCTACTTCTAAAAATTACGTTTTTAGGAAAAACGATACTGAAATTTTGAGACCCTCAATTTTTTAACATCTTCTCTTTGACCCAACACGACCCAAATCATTTGCTCATCAATGTTTACTGATAGTTTTATTTTCCATTACGCTTGTTTGTCAAATAATATTTTGCATGTGGGATTTTTAATGTTTTAACACCCTCTATAAACCTTTTTGAAAAAATATCATTTTTCACTCTAGAGAACCTCTGCGTTATTTCCTCATTTTGCAATACCCCTGGATACCCCAGTTCTGGAAGATGAACGATCTTATTTTGCAAGGCTTAGAAGCCTGACCAATTTCTGGACAGAGTTGGAACAATAGCTACTTGTTAGAACAGTACAGGTGATGCTGCGGGGTTATGTAAAGCAGAAAGTAGGCCTGACAAGTGGATTACGTGCCGGAAGCGACCGTGCCAGAAGCGACCCAGCAAAAATCGTGCCAGAAGCGACCCTGGTAGTAGCGTGAGTGCCACTAGCGACCCATTGTTTGATAAAGGATTTTACAATGTTTTGTTCAAATCGGTGTTAATGGCTTATAAACAAATCCTATTCTTGTTATAGTAATATGTACCACCTGGAAGAGCCCAATATTCGCCTAAAGAGCTGTTTTAGCATCTCTATTTACCAGCTGCTAGCATAGTCTCGAGTTATGTGTGGTAACTTAATCAAACAATTTTTCTTAAATTTTTGTCATTTTATAAGAGCCAAATATAATCTATTAACTTATCTTTTCTTTATTTTTCAATTTATTAAATAAATATGTAAATTTGAGATGGTGGATGTGTGTTTGTATAGGTCTACTACTTAATCGCACGGGAACCACTCAAAAGATCTAAATAAAATTTCACATGGAGGTAGTTTATCAAATATAATCAAAATAATGTTTATTTCAGTAAGTAAAATACTATGTTACAATACTTTGTCAGTACATATTTTATAATTATGCCATAGTTATGTAATAATATACTGACATAGTCATTAAATATGAAATTCCTCTCACATAGGCTACTGCCCGTGCGTGAGAAATTTCCTCTATCAGTAAATAAATATTCTAAATTGAAAAAAATAGATATATATATAAAACAATAGCTGGCCCGACAGACGTCGTCCTGTCCTAATGTGGTTTTATGTCAAATGCTTGTTCATTTTCAAAATTCAAAAAGCAGAAACCATTCGAATCGTCAAACTTTGGATTTTTGCTACTAGCCTGTTTGGAGATAGTGGCTTCTTGGAGTTTAATGAAGTTGACGTGTTAACAATTGTTAACATATTATGTTTGGATTAGGATTTGAAATAGATAGTTGGACTCTTTCTTCAACGTCCTACCCGTTGTAAAGCGTAGGCCTAATTACAACAGCTTGTTATTATTATTGTTATTGTTATTTTATTGTATTTCATTACGTTTAAAATGGCCCTCCGATGTTTATAAATGATTCCTTCCCTTCCCCCTAATTTACTGCATAATAGAAGTAATTGTATTTCCAAAACATATTTCGAAATATAGGTCTCATTGAAAGACCTAGACCCGGGACCTATTTTATTTTTCGTTTTGATGCCCCGAGAGAGCAAAAACACCATTCGTAAAAAATATATGTAATTTGTAATTTAAGTAATTTGGTTATAATTCATTTCCATTCTAGCTCCTGAGCTGCAATATTCAATGTGATAAATAGGTTTACATACGTTATAATCCGACAAACAGCTCAAATAGTAGGTTGTTTACATGTTTCGGCTTGTATCCGCCATTGTCAAAACATTGCAGTTGGAAAAAAATACTTATCATTGTTTACTAATGTCTATAAACTTTCACACCCACATACACGAACGAATAAAAAAATAAATAGGCCTATTACCATAAATGCACCTGGAGTCTACAAACTGTTATAGTTTGCTCATTTTATTTATGGATATGTGTTGGTAAATGTATACTCGTATGAATTATATGATACAATTTACATAAAAACTATTATTTCTTCCCCAAGAGGGAATAAATTTAGTCTGCAGGACTGCTGCGCGGGAGTACTTTGTTATGTATTTAATGTGACAGCAAATCGTTTTAATGGTTTTATAGTGAAATTCTGTTTAGTTTTTGTTAAGAATATAAGTTGAATCGGCGTTAATGTATACTCGCCTCCCGCTCCAAATTCTTGGGTCGCTAGCGGCACGGTAGAAAATTGGTGGGTCGCTAGCGGCACGGGTCGCTTCTGGCACGGTCGCTTCTGGCACGACACCGACAAGTGGGTTAGGCCGTGCGACGAGCCGGAACTTCGTACTTTCATCCGGCTATCCTCTGAATTGGGAATATCTTTGTCGAAGACCAAGTAAAACCAAACAGTTAGCTTGTACTGAAGTGTGTTATCGCCCTCAATATTTATGTTTCAAGATGGAGCCCTCGGATCAGTTTATCTGAATACGTGTGAAGGAAATTCCCATTGTAACTTCAGAACCCTTACATTTTACTTGCCAAACTATAGCTAGCATCTGATCTGACTGGAATAGCAAGATGAAAATGAAACAAATGTTGGTTAGAACTATATAAATACAAACCCACCTCCCCTTGAGATTTCAAAACAGCTAAAGTCTCTGAATCGACATAACAATGTAGATGTTCAGAATAACTGACCGTTTCAGTCTTGGTGCAAGATGGGATGGGTGGGAATTAATTGCGCCAACTGACCTAAGTCTGTAGTCAGGTATTTTTGAATTGCGCGAACTACTCCCGGGAGCCACCATGCGCTTGATCGGAGCCACCAAATACGTCCATTAACAGCACCAAGTAGTTGTCTTCTTTGACTGTATAATTGAGTAGGTTAGGTTAAGTTAGGTTAAGTTTGGTTAGGTTAAGTAAGATCAGATTAGGTTAGGATGATATGTAAACAAGGACATTCCTTCTGTCGGCAACTCACCGCAACCTAGCTTGGACTTGGCGCAACTAAGGAACATTTTTTGGGACCCTTAGAGGGCTTGGCGCAATTAAGGTACTCTTTGGCTCAATTAATGCACGACCGATGGAATCACCTGTCCATTGCATCTGGCTATGTCCTGAAGATAACAATCTTTTCACTGCACAGCCTGAATATGGCTCAAATATAGGAACTAAACATAGCTCCCACAACTTTGGATTACCTTAATGTTTATGTTAATATTGTGTTTATATTACCTTAATGTTGGCAATTCTAAGACTAACTACCAACATAAACACTATCACGGTGTTAAGGGTAACACCTTGTCTAAACACTATAACAAGGCGTGCTTTTTCAACCTCCCAGATGACTATCATCAGAGCAGTTACGAACCACTAATAAAGTTGAAGAATAGCTTCATTTTTTACAAGTTAGAGGCTACTTTCTGAAAGCTTTGTCTACTTATCCACAAGAAAGGCTAACAGCCAATATTATTTCTTTCGGGAGAATATAACGGAAACCGTGAGCTATTCAGGAGTAGAAGCAGACTGTATGATTAACAGCTGTCAATGTTCTTCAGACGATTTGTTTTCTAGTATTAGTCGCGGGTTTCTAATAACTGTTTTCGCGGGAAAGAAAAGCGCAAGTGGCGAACAACGGCGGTTTGAATGCGGTTCTTGACCGGGAAAGGCTTTATGAGTTTTTGCCTAATGCGGCTCTGACAGAGGACGTTTCTATCGAGTCTAGGCAAGAACTTTCTTCGATTTTCAAGATGGCGGCTTCAATGCGTTCATCACAGGAACGGTCGGAGATCACTATCATCATTGAGTATTGGATACTGAAGTTGTATTGATGGTCAAAGCTATAATTTAATCTCTTTTTTGAACAAATGGAAAATCATTTTTAAATGTCACAAGGCTAACAGACTGTTAACTTGCATGTCAAATTTATTTATGAACAGACAACGTGGAATGTGGTTGGTAATGTTGTAGACTGCTGTTAATCAATGAATTTCGCATTGAAAAAAGATAAGTAAACATCCCATGCATTGGTGAATTTAACTTTTAGTAAGATTTCCTCAGTAACTTTCAATAAGGCAGACATAATTCAGAGAAGCGTCATTGCTCTGTATATAATTAAAAGTATTTAACTGATTAGATGCATTTGACACCATTGAATGGCATAAAGTATTCAATACTTCGTTAGCGACGCATATCATTAATATAACCATACGTTTTTTGAGTTAACTGTCTGTAACCTCGTTTATAGATGAGCATTGAGTTCCACTCTTGAGGTTATCTGTAAATTTTTCAGACTTATATTGACTAATAACATGCACTGACAGTAGTAAGTTATTGCCCTACTTTGAATTAATGATGTTCATAAAGTATATTGATTTGATAAAATTACAAGTTAGGATCTAAACAGATTTTAAACTATACTATTCTCAGTATCAATTTTCAATGTCTATACGATATGCACGTAAACAAAACGTTAAGTTACAGTGTTGTGTACTATGGATATGATCTATATTTACAGTATTTGATATTTAATAAAGTGTTATGGAAGATGTGAATTTAGTTAAGATTACAAATTAAACTGTAAACTGAATGCTGACCAGTTTGCAATTAAAGAGTGTAAGCCTAATCAACCAAAGCCAAAGTATAACCCCAAACGTATAAGTATTTAAGTATAACTTATATCGTCTTACCACCCGTATTTAATGTAAATGTTAACTGTGTAAGTTAGATTGTACACAGTCTTTATTAACTACAACTCATGCATTTCAACGTTTAAAACATTTATAAATTGTTAAAGTTTACAAATTATATATTTTTTTTAAACTCTTTTTATATTTAAAAAAGTGTTACTATTAAATACTGTGTAAACATATACAGAAATCTAAAAAGTATATTATGCAATCTAAGAACAACCAGGAATATAAAATCAGGGTGGACCTTACACTAATCATAATTTGATTTAAACTATGCCATTATTTAATTATACAACTTTATAAAATAACAGTGATGTTTGTTTAGACATTTATTCGTATCTAAAAGACGGTATACTATTTGTCCAAATCAGAACTACGCGAATGAAGCGAAAGTCAACATCATCACAATTTTACTGTATTCTTTATAGGGAATACCAGTGTTTATTAAATCTTCATTCATATAACTATTTTCGTTTTAGTTGCTATTTCGGAATATACTAAAGTTATTCCAACCATTATTGTAAATGGAAAATAATTAATTATTGTTCAACAGTTATTTGATAATATAAAATACATTTTCGCTAAAATATTTAATATTTTTTTTACTTATAATACTAACATAATATTAACATATTAATGCTAAAATAACAAAAAACTGTAGTAATAAGAAGAAATTTATTCTCGTTTTTTGTATTTTTATAGTGCAATTATTATTTAATTACGTAACCTTTTAAAATAACATTGTTTGTTAAAATATAAATAAATCCATACAAACTGTATACCATTTTGACCGTTCAGGACTATGAAAAATAAGACGGAAGTTTAACTAATATTCAATTCATTTTTTTTTTTAATTACGTAACCTTATTTAATATTATTTTATAAGGCCAGTTAAGATAAAAACTATTTAAAATATAGCATTAACAGTTAGGTGACGTACCTGAGTGCGGAGTAGTCCTATAGCAGTCGCGACGCTCTGTCGTTTGGTCGACTGCTGGCCCTGAACCTGACTTTTATACATTGACCTACTTCTGGTCATCCTTCTCTCTCTAATCCTTCCTACCTCTTCTCTCTCTTCCTCTCTTCCCCGGCGGAATGTCCGTCAGCCTCTTTCACATAACCCTTCCTTTATCAATGGCGAATCACCGGGTGGGAAGTACTTCCTGGTGGTGTAGTGGAGTGGAGTGTTTGTGGGGGTTACTGTTTAAAATAGGGGTCTTTTTAGTTTTTGGTTGTGAAAACGAAGGGAAAAAGAATTGGGTATGGATGTTGAAAAATCGGAAATGTACTTAAAATAAAACTGACTGCAAAATATTATTTTTTATTAGTGTTTTATATGGTATTGTTATTGGCCCTGGATGCTGAAAAAAAGCGTAAAATCTGAAGCCTATTTTGATGTCTTTGGTGGAAGAATAGGGATAAGTTTATCTGTCTTGTGTGAGAATAAATTATTCATTAAAAACTATAGTTATGATTTTTTTTTAAGTTGGGAGATTGTAAAATAACAAGTTATAATGTGTAAACATAAGAACCTACTTTACATTTTATCGAATAGAATGATGCCTTAAAATTTTCGTTAACCATACATGGGTGACAAATCTGATAGAAGGTATTTTTTTTTTATCCAAGCTATATTTATTATTTGCTATATTTGTGTCTATAACGCTGATTAAGATGATTTTTTAATCGTAGCGTAACGTGCATTGCTTTTACTATCTTACGTTTAAACCTGCTACAACTAACATTCGACTTTCAAAATCGTTTATTGGTTATTGTTTTTAAATTGTTATAAAAATTATATTGCCCTTTTAATTAGTAAAACATAAACATTTTGTTTCAGGTTCCTCCCGGTTGAAATGTTGGATTCTAATTAGGTGAGTACATTGACATTAACGAATTGCAATCATTCAAACTAGGTGGCAGGATAATGTTCATGTTGGTGAAATAATCAGACCCCTAACAATGCTAAACTAATTGACGAAATGGATATTTACATGGCCTATTTGACAAAATGTTATACAATTGATCCCCTCTTCCAAATTCAAATACTTGTCCTGAATGAATGTATTTTATTTTATTTAAACTCTTAAGCTTTTATTTTATTTTTACAAAATACAATTTGTTCTTGTAATCTCACCCACACAAAAGATTGATACGTCCACAACCTGACGGCTGTCTGCGATGATGCAGTTCCTGGGAAGAAAGTGGATACGCTTTCCTTTCGTTCATAGATCTACTCTACACAGACTGTCAGAGTTGTATTGCCTTGATGATCTCTGTAACACTCACGCAATATACGGAAAATCAGTTGATTTATTATATTTTATGAAAGTTAAACTTCGGGGCCATTCCTGCTTTTTCGTTTAAAGATGTACAAACCCCTCTTTTAAGTGAGTTTATTTTTAACTGTGTCAGTAAATTTCAAAAAATTCAATTATTATAATTCAATTGTTTGGTTAAAACTTTTCTCTGTGTACTTGCAGAGTATTTACGATGTATACATAAAAAACAATAATAATTTGGTAATACAAATTATGAACAATAAGAGTTAAGAGACTTAAGAGTTAAGAGTAACAGTAACCTTCTCACGAGCTCCCCCTATTTTTGTGGATTATGAATTAGATTTCGCTATAGATGTAATGTTTATTTTCTAAATATCTGTTAATTGAAACACCTTTGCATGTTTTAAGGTAAGTTCTTTGATTATAATTGTACTGTGTGGAGAATATTTAATAAATATATCTTTTCCATTATATCTGCGTTTGATTGTATTCATACCTTTTTTCCATTGATAACAACGAGTATAGTTTGTTAGGCCTTAAAATGTATTGAGCATTAAAAACTTTACATTATGTTTAGTTGTTATTTTCTTCAGGTTTAACTTGCTGAAGTTTTGAAACTTAACTGAAAACAAATTTGAAGTAAATTTGAAATATAAGAATAAACAAAATATAAGCTTTATTTAAGTGGTTTTGATTTTGATTTTATGAAAATCATGCTTCGTACCATTCCTAATTTGCAGTTTAATGATATATTGACCACCCTTTTCACTGAACATCGAGATCTGTAATCGTATTCTGAAGACAGGTTTTATGAAACCAGAAAGATGTCAAAATTAGCACGAAAAACGGACAACTTAACTCAAGCTTGGAACAGTCAAATTGTAGATAACAAACCAATAGAAACAAGTGAAAACTTACAAAATTACTAAACGTCAATCAACACTGTCCACTTTACGTAGGCCTGGGCCTACTTAACAACGTCACTGGTCAAAAATCTTAAAACTAGTTTTTAACGAGTCCGTGATTTCAATGACAATAACTACAACAACTCAAATTTAATATTTGCCAAAAAATAGTTTTACACATAGGCCATCTTAACCTAGGTAGTGTGCAAAAATACCTAAAGAGTACAAAGTATATTTTTCAATTCAAAACGCAAATAGTTGGATAGTACAGCCAAATAGTACAGCCTTTATTACTACAGCTTATCTATCAGCTTATCATATTGTGGTTTACTATTTGGTGTCATCAAACGTTGCCTTATTATTTTCTAAATTCGAAGTGTGGGATATAAAAGACATTTAGCTCAGTGTGGGCAAACGTTCACATGATCATGCTAATGTCAATGGCTAAATCACATAGAATCTGTATACAACATAGACCCAGTGCCATCAACTCAATCATAGTCAGTTAGTGGTTTAGTTACCATGTAACAGTAATCCACATATTTTGCCGAATAAATTTACAGTCTTCGGTAGGTAAAATCTTTAGTTAATTCAATAGATTCAATGAATTTCATTGATGAACATTATTTTACTTCGTCATCGTCAGTGTATGGATTTTAAGGTATGTTTGTAGATGATGAATGTTGGAAGATTTTACGTGGACGTTTTCTATCTTTATATCACGAATTTAAAACTATAACATTCCAATTTAACCCTCTATTTGAAAATTATATATAGAGTCATAAAAAAAATTAACCAATTAAATATGTATCCTCAATTAAGAAAGATATATTTCCTGATCAACGCCCTATAAATTTCCGGACCTTAAAACACATATAATGTTTTAAATATATTACAATAGGACGAAAAAATACTTGAAGTAAACAAGTTTAACATTTTAAAATGTTAATTTTAAACTAAACCAAGTGGTTTAATTGAGTTTTCCGCAAAACAGTAGTTTCTATAGTTGGTCTTCAATGTTTTAAACTAAAATCTTTGTTACATTTTCTGACTTTATATCTGTAATACACCGTCGAATCGTACACAGGCTATGGTTGTAATAAAAATGGACATACTACAATATTTCGAAGGAATGTTGTGTAGGGCGCGCGGGTGACAACGCCTCCAAGCTGCTAGGATCGCGATTGTACAGATTTTTACGCACAACATGCCACTTTCAAGGATCGCTGCAGTGAGGTAGTGACTAGTGATACAGTAATTAAACGGATTCACTTTCTCTACTTCGTCGTCAGATACCGCTTCAGTGCTCACGTGTACAGCTGGTGTGTTTGTGTGTATGTGTGTAGCCTACACACCATTACATAGTATCTTTGACTATTGGTAATAGAATATTATCAATAGTCAATGATACTATGTAATTAACAATTACTAATAGTCAAAGATAGTATACTTGTCTTCTTTTTTTCTAACAATTAGTAAAATCTTTTTTCTATGTTAATCTTCAAGCCACAGATCTGATAAGACCATGGAAGAAAAGAGTGTGAACTTAAGCCAATCAAAATTTAGTATATTAGTATATTACATTGGGAAGCATACTCCTCACTCTTATATGCGAATCTTAGTAGATATCAAGATTTTTCCTCGGTACAATTATTGCAGTACAGGGTGCTGGTACTATCCCACTAGAGACGCAGTTGCAGTCAGAGCTCAAGTTGAAGGCTGCTGAAGGTCGAAATGTCGGATGTAGGCTGATCTAACGGGACACTCACCTCGGCCTGCTCGTAGACACAGCAGGCAACACAAGCAACATCAGGCGACAACAGGCAACAGAACTACGAACTGCATTTGGCACAGACAATTATAAATATATTTTCAGCAACCCCGCCCCCTCATGATTAAATAATAAACTCACAAAAACTATCCAAACCCCAACAACCCACCCGGCCAACCATGAACCACACTCTACGACTACAGTGTTAGCAAAACGGGAGTGCCGATGGAGACCTGTGGGGGTGCGTGCGTTTGAAGGGACTTGACCTAGTCTCCATCGGAACTCCCGTTTTGCTAACACTGTAACCAACCTTACCCTAACCAGCTGCTATGGAAGGATTTCAATTCGTAACTACACCATTCTCGTAACATACACGTATGCAGCTACAATCCCTTCCCTATAATCCCTGCAACCCCTCTTATAGCTGAAGAGGACATGGTCCTCCTAGAACATTACCAGTAGGTGTTAAGCTCTCTGTAACTTCACGATTACGTCACGGCTTGCTGCTTTCGGGGACTTAAACTAAGTAAGCCATATGATCACATTCTACAAAAGGAAACATCAAATGAAAAACAATCAACACCAGACAACGACAATCCGCTTCAGTCCACTTCTAGTCAGCAAGCAACTCCAGGCGACAAAATACCAATCCATATGACAACAAACTTGGTCAAATGTCAAAGGTAATGAAAAAAAATATTTCAGATAACAAAGCCCACAAAATCACAACAAAACATCAAACAACAAAAACCTCTTTACATAAAAACAGGCAATAATAAAATATGTCAGGGCATTTTTTATTGAATGAAGGTGTACCGACTGCTCCAATTGGGAACCGTAATACTGGATAACGGCATTACCACATAACAGTCATCGATAATTGGCGGAATTTAATCCAAGGCCTACTGGACCCAAACCCCAGGCTCTAACCATCTAGACGATTTGGAACCTCTTCAAAATCATCTCAAGGGTTGGTCGCATTAAAATGAGATAACTGTTTAGATAGATATAGATTTACTTAAATAGATTCACTGTTTGCAAGATAATATATAGTATATCTTTTATAAATAAAAATTAAAATAATACAAAAATTAACATGGGTCTTATGTGTTGCAATGCTGGTGACGAAATACCAATAAAATATAACCAGAGAATAAACAAATGTAAGAAATTCCAATCACATGTTTTATTTACAGCGTGGGGTGAAAATGAGAAGTATGCACAATACATACTTTAGGTCTATTTATCGACCATTGGGCGAGCCCTAGTTGCTAAAAATAAACTAAGTGAGATGTTCAAGCATTGTTACTGACTAAGAACAGCTGTTTCTAAGGCCTCGGCTATATACTAAAAGTCGAATATAAGTACAGCTGGGTCTAGTTTCGAACCGCCAATAAGCTACGGGCTATTCTCAGGATCAATCCTGCGACCTTTTGCTTTTCAGGAGAGCACTGACAGCACCTTAATTTGATTAGGTTTAGCCTCTATAAAATTATATTCTTTTCGCCTGAGTGTTGAGCATGGTTTTATACAATCACAGTGCAGTACCGTGCAGTGTATGGAAAGACTACCTGTAGCTTGTGACAGTCCCGTTCACCAGATGCCTTCACGTAGGTCAGTATAGTATATATGGACAACGTAGACCGTCCAATCATTACCTAGAGATGTCAACTTCATTGATGAACAAAGCTACGTTTATATAAACACTTGTTATAGTTATACTTGAAAGAGAAAATGGTAGAAAACACAACACATGTCATTAAATTGAGTCAGGAAAACTATGCTGCATATTTTTAACTGAAAATTAGTACAAGATTAGTGCATGATGGAGTCAGCTGATTTTTGTATTTCTGGCTGAGACCACCTGGTAGCCAGAACAGCTGATTTCAACTTCCAAAATGAAAGAAAATTATATCGGTCCCGGGTCTTCCCGTGCCACCTATGGTAATGTCTAATTCTTTATAAGAAATTCGCTAAAAAGCAGAAAAATGCAAAAACATTAATAAAACATACTCCTTTAAAAGATTTCTCATCTTTATTTTTTTTTTAGTTCTGTCCGGTGTGCGTTGCATTGTTGAGGTGTTTTATTCACAATTCGTTTCTTGTTATTTCATTTCAGTAATTTAAAAACTTGTTTAACCAAATAAAATATTGTAATCATAAACACTAACTCTTCCCCTAGTTAAATAACTAAATAATAAAGCACAAATACAAATAGCGACAATCGAGTGTCACCGGACATGAACTAAACACGACATACGGCTTCAAAATATTTAATTGGATGAGAAGTCTATTTGTGTTGGTTAGTATATGGCGAAAGTAAACACTGTAATTTTTTCACTAAACTAATTAATAAAATAGAAATTTAATATCCAAGCTGTCATCGACTGCTTTTTTATAATAACCCTCAAAAATAATATGCCTTTAATAATAGTTTTTGGGTGTATAGGTTTAGTTAAAAGTTTGTTGATAAAATATTTTCGTTTATTTATTGCAACACTCTACTATAATTAATGTCAATAGAAAAGTAGAACAGACAATTTTAATACACCTTTCGTTGCAAATGCAATGGAACACGCATTCTAAAAAAACACGTTAATCGTAAAAGGATTTTTAACACAATTGTTCTTAATTCAAGTTATCTTTAGAATACAGTCTTTGTAGGTGAATAAAACATTAAAAACCCAAAGACCGTGTAGGTATAACCTTGTACTGTAGTACAGTAACATTAATAGACACGTTGATACAATATTTAGTGGGGGATGAAAACTTGTGTGTAGTTGTTGTAAAAGAACTACAACCATCATGTAGTTAGTGCCATTATACGATTATGATCAAATATTTCATGAGATCGTCTACCGAGAGTTTCCGTTTAGGCATTGTAACATCTTTCACACAAATGTACGTAGTATATGTTGACAACATGACAATATATGTATCGGAAAGTGTTGGAAGACATACTTCATTATCTTCATAGTCTTTATCAGCACTCGGTGTTCTTTTAAACAAATCTACCACTTCTTCACTGACGTCACTCGAACAGCTGACTGCAGCTGGGTAGTCTCCGGCGGCACGTGACAGCCGCCTCTGCCAGCTGATGCCTGGTAGGTAGGTAATACAGCATCTTCTGTAGCGGTGACAGACCCGCGGGGACAGACTCTCCGTCCAGCAGTGCCCGGAGGGAGCGACGCATGGTGTCCAGGAGGGGCGAAGCCCTACACACCAGAAGCTGCACACAGTCTGTCTCCCCCGGGATGTCCTGGAGGGCGGAGATCAGCTGATCACCCAGGTCCTCGGACTGCGCCCTCGATAGAATACCTCGAGCCTGGGGCAAAGTCATGGGTAGATAAGTTAATAATTGGGTTACTGAGGCGTTATAGTGCTAGACTAGTAATCTATTTTGCCGATCTTGAGAGAAGTCAGAGGTTTACTGATGCTTCGTAATTGGATCCAGTTTGGATGGGTCCAGCTGGGGTCTTGTCTGTTAATTCACCTTCATTATACAAGTCGTACCATTGACTACTAATAGTCAAAGATCGTACGTAACAAATACAATCTGAAGTTTAGGATACACCTCGTTCTTAACTCAACATACCCTAACCCAACTCAAACAGGATTTTTAGATTTATAACATTTCAACCTTATGAGAAGTAGTGAATCAACGGGAAATATCTCTTAGCTGTGCTTGATAAAATGGTATTGGCTAAAGAACCAGGCGATCATAGTAAGAAAGCTGTCATGTCATCCATTCAACCATTGACTATACACAGGTTCAACACAAATCCTTTATTTATCTTCACTTTAAAATACGCACCCTGGTTGTTGGCGTCATAGGAAATTAAAATAATGTTAGGGCCTATTTTATACCAAAAAGTTCTTTAACATTTCGGTAAAATTTTCTCTCAACAACGGACGTTAAAACAAATCTGTCTTGTAAATTACTTCTTTGTGTTAACAATTTATACAAAATATGGAATTTAGAAATATTGTATTTAGTAATCAAAATATGAATATTGAGAACAATGTTTACTATACAATGCATTTTTATTTCCTGTACATTTAATTGTTGTCAAAAACTTATCGAACTATAGTCCAGTGCAATTAGGTTATGACCCGGACAAAATTGATAACAGGCTGAAAATTGGTGGAAATGTTCAAAACAATGTCCTGAGTGGCCCACACAAAGTCCCAAGAAATCCCAGTTGGGGAACGGCCGCCATTTTGAAAAAACTGCCGCCATTTTGGAAATTTAGATTTTTTGCTGTATCTTTTGAAGTAATTGTCCTAAAGACCTTATTTATGTCTCAAATTAAACGTTTTGGGCTCATGTATGAGGGTAATATACAATTAAAGAGTTTATTATGTTCTAAGCATAAATTTTATTTATATTAACCTAAAAAATATCTATAATAATGATATAGAAACGGTTATGTCCCCCCTTTTATACGAATTGTGGATATTTATAGGCATGCAAGGTGGATGCGATGCTCCCTGGTGTGGATTAACGTCCGCACTAGTGAGTACTATGACTATCCGCAGTACTATCCTGATAATTAGACCAATTCGTTAATTACAAGGAAAAAATGTGGTTCGGATTCCACTTTAAACTGTAGGTCCCTTAGTTGCCATTAGCTATATGGGCTATTAATTAACATCTGTGTCTAAGGAACATGTCGGCCTTAGTCACTAACAAGACTACAAGATTGCGCCACTCATCCTACACTCATCCTTCACTCATATTTGGTTAAAATACGCACATAGTGGCGTCCCCATCTAAAATAATTGATATAAATATACAAAATATATACAAGATAAGTTTTTTTCTCTTTCTTGCACCCCACAATGCTTAGTCTTTGGAATTGGTTAGATATAAATATAATATCCATTTAACTATGACAAAGCTTTAAAGAGGAGACAACTAATACAGCTCATGCAATTATTGCTGCAGCTTTGACCACGATCTTTCATATCGCCCCTGCTGCTCGACCTTCTATCGACATTCTATCGTAGCTCGGAGTTTGCTCGACATACAAGAAGGTCAATTATGAGACTTCGATAGCTGATAATGTCTCACCTTCAATAGATGACGGAGCTTACGTTCATTATGTTTTCGACAACGCGGATTACAACGTTAAAACACTTGATGGACATGGTACTCTTCACGCCATGGGTGGCATTGAGTGCACAACACCAGCCGAAATGTGTCAATGCAAGTGTTCCTATACCACGATCTACAATCCCAAAAGCAAAAAGTGTCCTTCTATCTCATGGCTTTCAGCCAGTGACACCTTACCATTGTCCGCTTAAGCCTAGGACATCTTTAGTAGTGTTGGGAGATGTCAGTACAGCCCTTTCCGAACCAAAAATAGTTGTAGATGCTTGTCTTTCTGACACCCTATGGCTCATCACCACCAACTGAGTGACAAACCAAGTCCACGTTGAAATTGATTCATGGATACAGTACAACGACCCTTATGGTCTTAATTGTACCACGATGCATGGCTACTGCACTGGACACGGATGTGCCAACCGCGCTAGTTACAACGAAGATTACATCACCGACAATATTATTTATACTCCGTTCAAACAGCCGTGGCACCTGACGGATTAGGAGACCCCATGGAAACCCTTGGGGCCTCCTAATCCGTCAGGTGCCACGGCTGTTTGAACGGAGTATAACAGCGAGTAGTTACATTATAGTTTATATGCAATATTAAAATATAATGGTAATCAATTATAGCAACTATATCTAAATGATTCTATTTTTCATATCGGAACAAACAAAATTATTAATTGCTTTTTCAAAATTTATTTTTTACTTCATTATTAAATTGTTGCTTTCCTAGTCAAGATTATATTTCCTGTTACCGATGTTGCTCTGCTCCTGCCATAGATTTAACCAACTCCTGTTCTGAATATAAGGTTTCAACTTACTACAAGATTCCCGTACGTAGAACGGGCAAACAGCTAGTAAATAAATAAATAAATAACAAATTACAGCATTTAAGTGAATAAAAAGTCAATACCCCCCTTCTATAATATTTTCTAAGTGAATATACAGAGATGTCCTTTTTGGCGGTCGTACAATCTTAGCAGGGAGTTTCATTTTATGATTTTGAAATTTTAAAATGTTCCCCAAAAAGGGGGGATTTTGGGGGCAACTCAAAAATTTTAAACGTAAACCCCCTTCAAGTGACATTTCATTTTAATGTGTTTACAAAAACTTTATGAATGGTGAAAACCAGAGTTTGCTATTTCATCTTTATCAAAAAGGGTAGCCTGTCAAACGTTATGGAAAATCAATGGTAATATTGGTTCGTAATAGTAATATTGGCTACCATTTTGGACAGAGGAGAATACTCAAAGATTTTAAAATCATAAAATGAAACTTCCTGCTAAGGTTGCATCACCACCAAAAGGATTACTCTGTAATATTTACTTAGGAACAAATTAGAGGGGGGGGGAGTTACTTTTTACTACACAAGAAAATTAATGTAACAATATCGTCATTAAACTTTTGATGGGCTACCATTTTGGATAGAGAAGATATAGCGAACACTGGTTTTCACCATTCTTTAACACATTGCGTGCGGGTCAGTCGCCGGCGACTGATTCCTTATCATTGAGATAAGTGGAATTTTCAAGAGTAAACATGACGGACGCATTGAAAGAGTTAAGTTTTTTTAAACACTTCAAGATAATGTGTCACTTGAATAGGATTTACTTTAAAATATTTGAGTTGCCTTTAAAATTCCCTCTTTTTGGGGGACACTCAAAATCATCAAATGAAACTTCCTACTAAGATTGCAACACCACCAAAAGGATATTTCTGTATATTTACTTAGAAAAATATTAGAGGAGGGGGGGGGGTCTTGACTTTTTATTCATCCCTTATTTAACCAATTCCATAGTGAATTGCAAGAAATTTCAAAAGGGTTAATGGCTTTAACAAGTCAATTAAGAACAACAGAAAAAAAGCTTCATTTTGTAAATATTTTGTAAATTTGTATCATTTTTATAGATATATTTTTAGGTTAATATAAATAATTTTTATGCTTAAAACGTATTAAACTCTTTAATTATATACTACCCTCATACATGAGTTGAAAACGCTTAATTTGAGACATAAATAATGCCTTTCGGACTATTACTTCAAAAGATACAGCAACAAATCTAAATTTCCAAGATGGCGGCAGTTTTTTCAAGATGGCGGCCGTTCCCCAACTGGGATTTCTCGGGACTTTGTGTGGGCCACTCAGGACATTGTTCTGAACGTTTCCACCAATTTTCAGCCTGTTATCAATTTTGTCCGGGTCAAGGTCATTTTTTGTCTAATTGCACTGGACTACTATACTAAAGGAGAAATTGTTGAGTAGGTAGTTGTGTTGAAAAAAAAAACGAAAATATTTACAAACATTTTAGGAGAGAAACGAGGATATGTTGGCAGAAGAATTGTAAATTAGGTGTTAAAAGTAATCATTATTCACCACAGTCTAGTAATAAATTATTTTCCAACGTTAGTGTAGAAAGAACTTTGTACGACATTGTGCACAGGTAATCTGCTCCTGCAGGAAACAGATGCAACATCGTTGCAAGAAAGCATCTATCTCTGCTTTGTTGGAGGAACGGCGCACACAATCACGCTTAAACAAACATAGCTAATTCTCGTCCTCATTACATTTGGGATAACATATTTTTGCTTGCCTACATGCTTGGTTTATATAGGTTTTTGACTCTACGTTATGCATACCTACATTCCAGGCAAACTAATTAATTGGTTTAAATGAATACGCTTAATAGTACGTGAACGAATAAAATAAACCATTGATATCCAAAAATCTTCTTGATCCTAGCTTAAGACAGAAGCTTTTACAAAAAATCAAGCCGTTTTACTTTCATAAGATATATATTTAAAATTACTTGGTATGGTGCTGCAAAAAACAAATTTGCTTCTTATACTCTTGTCCTTTATTATGCCAAACTAATGAGGGAATTTATTGTATACTATAAGATGTAAAACTTCTATCAAACATCATAGTACTCAGAGTAGTAGTGTCTGGTGTAGAAAAATTAAAGAGGAAATAGAACCGGACAGTAGAAATTTTTTAAACAGTAGTAAGTAACTACCATTATCACTAAACAGAAAAAAATTCACTAGCACAAGGTTTGTGCAGGCCACACTTTCCATACTGTACCTTGTCTTTCACACTGTCTATGACCCAGGACAACGACTCCTCTACATCCTCGTCCCCTAGGGCTCTGCCCCCAACATTTCCACCTCCAGCACCGCTCGTCCAGTTCCTGATCAGTGAAGATCCTATCTGGAACATCCGGGGTTGCTTACACCATCTCACACTACTTTTATCTATTAAGGTATCAAATACGTTTTAGTTGCGTATCCATTAATAACTAAATCTACAATTTATCCATCCCTGCTTTAAACACTGTAGCTTAACCATCAGGAATTTATTACTTAGGCTCACTGTAAATTTCTTTGTATTCTTGAACTCTCAACACTATGAAGGTGTTTGCTTGAAATCTTTACTAATATTTTTACATCATTAAACACATTGGTTCAGGCTAGGTCCAGAGGGCTGCGGTATTATCACAGATTAAAGTCATGGGTAATTGGAGGAATTTTAACACCGGACTTCAGGGATTGAAAATACATGAATTATCACACTAAACTAGCTCGCTCATTAAATTACTACTAATATCTCATTCTAAAACTTAGCTTGAGAAAATTTAAAATACAGTATACCAAATTTGGGAATGCCTGTAAGCTTCAATTGAGGTTACCATTTTAGCGATGAAAACGACGGCGTTGACTGCAATTGCATTTAGGCGGGTTGAGTCAAAACCTAGGAGGCGAAAGAATCCGTGGAAGATTGACGGATGTGCTGCTGCAGCGTCTAGAGGGACATCGTGCTTCTCAGTGGCCGCGGGTGCCCAGGAAGAGCTAACCAGGGCGCCTAGACCCTGGGAGGTGTCGAACCCTACCAGACGTCCCGCCGCTTCCCATCCCTCCCGAAACTCGGACAGTAGTTCTACAACACAGCATATTGGACATTGGTTAACCTAGTGAATCGTTTCGTACGTAACCTTTCTTCAGAATTCCCGCTTGGTCACACACTGCTACTTAGAAGTAGTCCTCAGTACTTAGCCTAGCCGTTGTGAATACTACTTCATAGTAAGAACGAAAGGGTTTTCAGCAAATTCGATCTACCAATGGTGATTATATCGAAAAGTTTATCGTTAATTGCAAAAGCCTAAATCATTGTCTACATGCTGTCACAGACAATGGGGTAAAAGACTCCCACCACTCCTGGATCTTTTACAGAAGCTTAAAAGCTCGGAAGTTTAACGTAGTGAAATTAATATTCCAGTCAAATTGTCTACGTTAACTGTGGTTGATAAAACTCACTGCCAGACCTTTCGTGTTTTTTTTTCTTTTACTGATGCGGAGTACAATCCTCAGTACTCATACTAGCTATTGTGGATGCAACGTCACAACAAAAGCGAAACGTTTGACAGTAAATAGGACAACGCACAGTGGCATATCGTAAACTAACCAAATAATGACTTTTTTATGTGTCAATCGCGTCGTCAGATTAAATCTACCAGCAGGTTCAGCCTTACTATGAAATACACATAATAGAAAATTATTGATGCAAGTTCACAATAAGAGCGAGACCTTTTACAGAAATTTTATTTCACCACGCAGCTGCAGATGCTACCGAAAACCCAAAGAATCCTTCACAGAACCTTGGTTGTAGCTCTAAAACACAGTAAAATATCATCCCAACATAACATGTCATGTGTCTGGGTGTGTGTTAACCAAAGGGTTGTTCTTGTTAACCCAGGTGTAGGATCATATTCACTTATAGATATTTCACCTTTAATTTGTAGTGACACAGTACTACTACTCATCCTAGCCACTGAGGATTGCCACTTAGGGGTGAAACCTCTTACAGTAAATGCAATATGACGTTTTCGTTTACGTGAACAATCTGCATCCTAACTAATGCTTGTCCTCTGTTACTGTAAGCAGAGTTCAATGACTATAGTAAAATTTACCATAAAATAAAAGAGAAATATTTTAATTGATGGAAATACATGAAAAAGATCTTCATATTTTACAACAGATGTATAATCTACTTGCAGTAACCAAAAGTCAATCGTTTGACTATGACTATGACAATGTGTTGATGGCTCGACTTACCTTCCTTGGTGAAGAAGCGAGGCTCTGCGCCATCCTGGGCCGCCAAAGCTGGTGTCACTAGCAGTACAATAATCACGTGACCTAGATGACCTAGAGCCCAATAATAGTTTAATTGAAAGTTTCTGTGACGTTCTGTGTTTTTAAGTTTAGTTTTTAGTTCATATATACAGTTTGCAATGATAATTGTTGATGGTTCCTACAAAACCATAGTACTAGCTGATAATGCTATTTTCTCGGTGTTATGTCTGTCTACGGACGAGGCTCTTTGAGCAGTTTAAACCCATATTAAATTCAGACCTTTTTAAATTGAGGACTACTTTTCACAATACTTAAGAAATAGCTAACTAAGAATACGTTAATTATTTTACTAAAAATATTAACTTTTAAATCAGGTTGACAGAATTTTTGAGTCTTCATAAAAGCATGGAGGCGTAAACATGTGTTGCTACTTAACTCAACAAACATATATTTTGCTCAGTTATATTTTTACTTTTAAAAATCAGTTCAATTATAAATGCAGAGTCTTTTACGAAGCACCAGGTTATCAATTCATCAAATAATCATAACCTTACTCTTTAAGGGTTAAGAGTAACCCATTCGAGACTCCTTTTATTTAGACATAAAATAGGACTATTTGGATCCTTAGGTACGATGTATATTTTATACCTTCAGGCACGTTTACAAGGGGGTTTGTCCCTAAGGAGCAGTAAAAGCTTGCTATGTTATTGTACTCACCTGTGGTCCCCATGATGTCTACAAGGAGTCTGCCATGCTCCAGCTGCTCCACCGTCCTCACCGTTAGTCGCACATTGTCTTCGCTCTGAGAACACTCTACACTCTACAACGCTCTAATTGATCACCTAAACGTCCTCCCTCGATAGCGAGTGGTTAGTTAGCAAATGTGAGGAAGTATCATAAGGCCGTGGTAATCGGCACACAGGATATTAATGTTGTTGAGCATAACATGCATGCATTTCAAACAAAAATTGAAAATCTATTATTTGGAAAAGAAGATATTTAGCGATGCAAGCCTATGATTGTGATCATACCGAGTGGAAATTCCCGTAGACATTGTGGACAACACACTGTAGTTTAACAACTAGGCATTTAACATAGATCTGTATGCATAAGTGTTCGTGGCTGGATACAAAATCAAATGAATCATTGCCAGACGTATTTTGCCTTGCTTTGAAGAAGCTTTATCAGTGGATGAGATGAGTTTCATGCTGAACCAGTGAGAATGCGTGTGCAACGCCAAAAAATCTGATGATTTATTCATTAGACTATGTACAAACTTATTTGCTTGCTATTGACTACAGCAAAAAGAGAATGACAAAGGAATTTTAGAATAATATGAATTTGAAAGCCTATTTATGAGTTGGCATTAATCCCAATTGCACCAATTTTGCATTCTTACAAGAGCACATACAGTTATGCATTTTGATAAATGATATTGAACATATTGTACCGGTTACCATGTAAATTTCAAAATACCTGTGGCTACAAGTGTTATTTTTTTCAAAATCCTATAAAACATATGTATGACCAAATAGTTAAGAAATGTCGGACCTGTTTTTAAAACCAATAGATCTTTTACTCAAGTTGACTCTGCTTCATCTAGACGTTAAGTCGAGTAGGCCTAACTAATTTAGCAGTCCATGTAAAGGATAATCCAACACTATAAGGTACGGATTACTCATTGTCAAAGGTTTTGGCCCAGAAGTCACATGGCTGAGCAGGGCCCCTTTCCTACCTTAACTTCCAGAGTTGCATTCACCCAAATTGATGCGAAATCGGTTTAACAAAGCCTACCCTTACAGGTTAGTTATCCCAAGATGCATCTCATCAAATTGGTCATGAATTTAATGACAATTAGCTAAAAGACAGTTTTAAATGAAGCTAAAAAACAGTTTGAAATGGTAGTTGCTGACACAACCCCAATTCTTTACACCAGAAAGGTTTTGAAAGATACGGTTACGTCGAAAGCAGTGAAGAACTGCCCCGTCACAATTGTCAATTTTGCATTTTAAGAAAATGCCATCATTGTGGCCATCAAAGAAACACAACACCCGAAGAAAGATGGAGGTCTGAGGAGAACAGGCTATTTGTTTGTATAAACAATGCTATACTGTATAAATCTCCCAAACGTTTTAATATGGGTCCCCGAACATCCTAAAGAGGTCTTAAAAGCTGCAATAAAGTAAAAACCACAAAGACTATTTTTTCATGAACAACTAATTAAAGGCTGAAATCGCGAAACCACAAAGAACATTGCATAGTATGCATTATTTCATTTCGGGTTGAAACCCTTAATTCTAAACTATCTTAAGGAATGGTAAATTTCTATGTTATCAAATACAGTGTTCAATTTACATTTATTAAATCTGGCAGTGTACGTATTTCTGTTCACATATAAGGTAGATCGTTCATCACAGTTCAACATCCTCAGTCATGCAGACACCTCTGGTTGTACTTGACGTATGCCTCAGACAAGGTCTGAAGGACCGTAAACATGCGATCTCCAGAGGCTTCACGTAGCTCTAGGGTCCGCCGCCGCCGTGTCGCCGGTTCCACCGTTGTCAGCAGTGTCATCTCCAGAGCGGCTGTCTTCTGTTTCAGGGCGTTCAGTATCAGACATATGAGGTAGCCACCAAAAGCGAGGAAGGCTAGGACTGTCACTGTGCCCTGAAAGTATAAAGATATAAACATTGGGGCATTTGTTACGTATATGAGATTGTTTCTTAGCACAAAAGTGCCTTACAGAACAACTAACATTAAGCATTGGCTTCTGTTATCAGTGTTTGTATAAAAATTATCTTTTAGTATGAGAAAAAGGTACAATCAAGCTTAGGATTGGAGGTAGGTTTAAACTATTTTTTCATTAACAACTAATTAAAGGCTCAAATCGCGAAACCACAAAGAACATTGCATAGTATGCATTATTTCATTTCGGGTTGAAACTTTTGAAAACCTTTCTTTTCAATATTTAATGTACCTAGAAAAAGGTAACGAGTATCTGCTTAGCGATGGGTTAAGGTTCTCTCCTATACTCGTCTCGAGTCTCAAGCCCAAGTATTTCAATTCATATTGGGTTCAACAACAAATTGTTAGAAAAACTAACCTTTTATCAAGCGTTACCTGCGGCACCCGAATACAATAAACAGAACTATGAAACACTCCACTACCTACCTAGCAAAATAACTATTCGATTCTTCAATTTAAAATGCAATGTTTACCTGGAATATCCCTTGTAGTAGAGCACCTTTCCCTTTTCCTCCGCCACCGCCGTGACCGCCACCTTTATGGTAGACGTCCACTTCCTCCACCCAGATTGGAGGTCCTCCTCGCCGAGGTGGCGGAGTCCCTCTACTGCCAGGGTCACCTCTCAGGGCTTGAGCTTGGCTTTTTGGAGTTGAGGAAGTGTTGGCTACGGTTCCCGCGGAGTCTATGTCTTCTAATCACGAAAAGGTGTTTGTAAAACGTAAGAATAGTGGTAGAAGCATAGATAAAACATACTCCCATAGTTGGTACTCTAACATACTCCTTGTGTTGGTTAGTCTATGGTAGAAGGTTGAACTTTGTTGATGGTTATTCAATCTAAAAACTTTTTCACATAATTTAATATTCACAATAACAGTAGGAAAGTATTTTTCTACCTGTGTGTCTGAGCTGGTTTCACATATCGACGTATTTTAAAATCTTAAGGTTCCTAAAAATATGGCACTGGATATAAAAACTGCGAAAATTGAGAAAATCCTGTAACTTTCTATGAAACGAAAAAGTACCCAGTTGCTCATGACTAATCTAGTTGTAATGGATTTATTCAGCTAAAATAAACACTAATCATACCAGTAACGCCAGTAACGCTTTTTCTTCTCATACTTTAGACAATAATTTTTTACACATCTTCGCCATTTAGTGTAAATATATCTTAAAATATTAAATTTAAGAAAAAATCATTCACATAGACTGTTTAATTCTCTAATAGCTTTGGTCCAGAAGAATGTCATGTCGTCCGTGGCTTTAGGAGATCCTCTTTTGATACTCACATCACTCTAAAATCTTTTGATTTTAATTTTTCGGACTATTCCCAAACATCAATTCAAAATTGATTCTGACCACATTTTCTACAAATGTTGGCTTACCATATTGATATTGTAATATAACATATTACTATTTAACCCACCCTTATAGATTTACCATCAAATATAAATTTTATAGGTCTTAGATTATAAATTTTATGGATCAGCTAAAGGCTATTTTGATTTAACGGTTTAGAAGTGCATGTTCTATAAAAAATACTGTTTTAAGGTAAATGCCACGCCACGATGTAGTGAAATTTTACTTGACTGCTAAAGAAAAGGGGTCAAAAGAGATCGGTGAAATAGTCTACAGATAGGCAATCTTCACTGAATATCTGAATCTTCTTAATATTCTGCAACCATAGTCGATAGGTCCCAGTCATAGTAGGATTTACGCCTAAATCATGACTTCCCATCTGAGTTTTATGCCATTGTTTATTTATTACCAATGGGTTTCGTTATTTACTACGGTGTTTATAACCCCACTAATGGGTTCCTGTATTATGACTTGTATAACTGTTTGCCTGCTTCAATATTCCAGATTTATGGCTACTTAGCGTATTGACACACTTTATTGGTCATTTGTTTGGGCTTAGACAAGTTTTGGTGATTACATTTAATCAGCGTTTCGTATTTGTTGGAATTTAACTGCACACTGCATAGAATAGCTGCGGAGGGGAACTTGCATCTGAATTAAAGAAAGGGTCAAATTAGGATTCAACCATGTCCCAGCTACGTTTATGTGTGTTTTTTATCTTTACATGTATCTCTATCCATTTACCAGTTATGTAGCTCAAGCAAACCAGGTGTGAAATTCATGCAATGCATATCTTCCGCAACAAGTAGTCTGTAATTTGTTTGAATGAATAAAAACATTGAATTGAAAATATAATAATATAATAGCCTCTGGATCGACAAAATAAGCAGATGTAGTGATTATTTTACTTGTGCCTCAGTCAAAAAGCGTATTCGCAGGAAAGACAAAAACAATTCATTATATTATTGTGTGTTAGGTCCAGTAACACAGAATCGTTTGTTTGGCTGTAGCATTGGTAAAAGATTATAAAAATTACCCTGAACCCCTTCCACCCCTCCTTAGTGCTGTTCGCATTAGCACCCTTATCCAGGCACAGTACTTTATTTCTTTATTAAGGTATTAAGTAGTTTTGACTCGCTTTCTGTCTGTATCGCATCACGCGCCAATTATACATTGTACTTAACATAGCTATTGGATATTATTCGTAGTAATTGTATTTTGTTTTATCTCCGCGTGTTCGATATGTTTTGCAAGCCTATATCGTGTACTGACAACTATCACTTCGAGGACTGAACTCTTTGACGTTTTTCTACAATATGACGTAAGATGAGTGCGAATAGATGTAATTACTGCTAGGCACAGAATCGTTTGACTAAATCATTGCGAAATCAAACTTAAAAATTACCTATTGTGAAATCATGACGATATAGAGGCTATCTATTATGCAATATTTTATGATCAATTAATCCACGATTCTATCCATAGTTAAAGGCAAGACTTACTGTATGTGAGCGCTCTCTTGACGGCCAGTAGCTTGTCCAGGGGCAGAAGACTGAGGTCTCGCAGGTCGCCGTCCAGAAGACTGGGAGGAAGTTCTGCGAAGACGAGGGTGACCATCACCAACACGAGGTTCAGGATCATGATGAGCATTGTGGCACTGTTGACTAGTGGAGACAGGATACTAATTTTCCGGGTCTAGATTCCGAGTATATACTTTATTATATCCATAACACGTCCCTACAAAAGGATTAGTTGGCGGCGCGGTGAGCTTTTTCATTATCGAGGGTAATGGAAAACACATAACCATTTAAATGTATCTATATACAGTAGTTATCATTTCTATCAGTGGTTCTAAGTTAATAACACAGTGAAGATTTACGCTAACCGAAATATGGTTCGCCTTTTCGGTCAGGAATTGTAAATTTAAAATCTACATGTCAATGCTGATTTTATTGCACTTCAATACGTTTAATAAGTTTAATTTCTCACCCGTTTAAATGAAATATTTTGTGGTTTGTGAAAAAACATAACCCAGTTTTTAGCTAATCTTATACTTCATGTATATTTTTCAATGTTGTTTGCGGTAAACAAAATTAAGACAATTCATAAGCCTCAAAATAGGCAAGGACCCCCACTCTCCAGGGGGGTTTCCGCCGATTAACCTTATGTTTCAAGGGTTTTTACACGTCTCCATAACATTTTTATTAAAATATGTAGCAGTGTATGGAATTGTTCTAGGATTACATGACAAAGAATGTGTAATATAATCAAATGCGTAATGATTAATCTAATGTTTATGAATGTGTTTCTGGTTTCGAACACATATTTACTAGTTAAGTAATTATTCATGGATTTATATATGAATTTGTTATACGATTGACTTTGGATAGAAATACCATCTACAAGAAGTCAAGACCGCGTTCATTCATCCTTCCTGTCAAAGAGAACCAACGATATAAAAAAAACTCATCGTACCGTCATACCCTGTATCGTATTAGTAGACGACGTAAAAACCACGTGACGTATTAGTTTACTACATCATTGAAGAGAAAATAACCTCTCAACTTCTCATTAGAGTGTACTCATTAGTAGTGTTAATTAAAGTTCTACTATTGTAGATTTGAATGATAATTAATTGATAGGGTCAAACGGGGCATATAAAAAGCTGACCCTTGAGTTTAGCAACATACAAATCCATTTATGAGACAGACAACTGAGAAATTTTACAGCAGAACAATCAATCCGCGACTCAATCGAACCAAGTAGTTTTATATCTGTTAACAATTTAAACAACAGAACGGGATGTATAATTTTCAAAAGTGTAATTAATTATATTCAAAAGCTAGAAATGCAATGGTTTTAATGATATTACAATTACACCCACCTGCAGACCCAGTGTGTAGCACAGTAGAAGGTCCCGACCGCGTGTCGTGTTGTGAGGTTTCTACACATTGTTACACTCCCTACATCACGGTCTCTGCTTCAGTCACCAGGCTCGGTTTTTGTATAATTAAAATAGCAGTACACAATATCCTGTACACAATCTCCCGGGAGAACTACGGTCTACAGCTCTACATAATTTATATTGAATAATTGCAAATGATAAACATTTCTTTTTACAAATAATATCTCCCAAAATTCGGTATCTTGTTAATACTAAACGGCGAGAGTCAAAGTAGCTGTTTTGTTTACAAAGTTGTGTATTTAGCACTTCGAAGCAAAATTATTCATGTTAATGCAATTTCGTATAGAAGTTGGTAATTTGGAGGGGTTAAAATTACGCTAATTACCTTTGTATTTTAGCTGTATGATAATGCTCAGATCCGGTGGTTCATCAAAGCTCACTTTAAGCTGTAGGTTTCTAGAATGCCAAAAAGGTCTCGAAGGCAATGAGAAATGTCTCGGTATTGGAGAACAACTACCTCTTCTGAAGTTTATTAGATAACTTATTAAGAAACACGTAGTTTTAGTTTTAAGCTATGTTTTAATGCAGTATTTTTTTCACCTCTCATATTCATCTCATGATCGATACCTTTCAGAATACTAAACCAACAAACAGTGACCACTAAGAAACCCAGCTACTTCATTACACTCTCTTATAAAAACACTTGAAGGATGTCACAGTAGAAAATTAATTCCCAAGGTGTGAAAGAAGCAAGTAAACCCGATATTGGAAGCCGCGACACCTCACAATAAAACAACCGCGCTTGGAAATCATACAGCGACAAACGCGCTGGGAGGCGCTTAAATCGCGCTCTAACTGGTTCTAATATTCGCAACACAAACCCAGGAGGGTAATAGTTTGTAGGCAGACATATCTGCAGGTAGGGGCGTAAGTCAGCGTTACCCGCCGTTGGAAATTTGTCCGCATAATCGGTTCACAATACTAATAAAGAGCGGCCAGCGGGAAGCCTAATCCGGCGAGGTTTATGTGTCGTGAGAAATGTTTGTTTAGCTCGTTGGAATTACGTTTAATGGAATGCTATAAAGCAGTCGTGAGTGTGAGATATTCGTGCAGTAGCGGGGTTCCACCTATCCACCTCGTTCATCTGCTGGATGTCTACTGTCTACTGTCTACTGGTAGCACGGACGGTGCACTATCTACTGGTAGTAGCAGTATTTTGTCACCAGGACTGTGCACAGGTCCTGAGTATCATACAGTATGAGTATGTGAGATATTCGTGCAGTAGCGGAGTTCCACCTATCCACCTCGTACATCTGCTAGATGTTTACTGTCTACTTGTAGCACTGACGGTACACTATCTACTGGTAGTAGCAGTATTTTGTCACCAGGACTGTGTACAGGTCCTGAGTATCATACAGTATGAGTATGTTAGATATTCGTGCAGTAGCGGAGTTCCACCTATCCACCTCTTACATCTGCTAGATGTTTACTGTCTACTTGTAGCACTGACGGTGCACTGGTAGCACGGACGGTGCACTATCTACTGGTAGTAGCATTATTTTGTCACCAGGACTGTGCACAGGTCCTGAGTATCATACAGTATGAGTATGTGAGATATTCGTGCAGTAGCGGAGTTCCACCTATCCACCTCGTACATCTGCTAGATGTTTACTGTCTACTTGTAGCACTGACGGTGCACTATCTACTGGTAGTAGCAGTATTTTGTCACCAGGACTGTGTACAGGTCCTGAGTATCATACAGCATGAGTATGTTAGATATTCGTGCAGTAGCGGAGTTCCACCTATCCACCTCTTACATCTGCTAGATGTTTACTGTCTACTTGTAGCACTGACGGTGCACTGGTAGCACGGACGGTGCACTATCTACTGGTAGTAGCATTATTTTGTCACCAGGACTGTGCACAGGTCCTGAGTATCATACAGTATGAGTATGTGAGATATTCGTGCAGTAGCGGATTGTTACACTTGTTGTCGTATTGTTGTTGTTGCACTATCTACTGGTAGTAGCAGTATGTTGTCTCCCGGACTGTACACAGGTCCTGTGTTTATTTTATATATTTTGTCAAATAGTCGTGCAGTAATGTGATGGCGTGGATCCATCCCATCCATTTATCCACATTCTACAACTGGGGCTATTTTTTACCGGGTGGTTTGGCCTTAAATGTAATTTTATCATGTGAGATATCTTGCAGTAATAACTGCAGTAATCAAGGCTTCCTAGGACATTGGGTACTGGCAACCCATCAACTTCCAGTTATTGACTGGGATTGTGCATGTTTATCCTTATGTTATTAACCGTAGTAGTCTGTAAATTTACCATTATTGACATTACAGATTTTACTGAATTCCCTAGTCTTGGCTAAGTCTTGTTTTATCTGTTCGAAGTTACTGCCATTAGAAATTTTGCTATGCCCTGTTCTCAAGGGGTTTTACATGTTTATGTTTGTATTTTAAGTCGATTGTGTATTTTTGGGAGGAACATTTGTCTAAATATGATTCCACAAAACTCCATTCTCTTTCTATCAATAACATTCAGACCAAATGAAATAACTTTCACCAAACGTTCTTTTTTGGATTTCTGAATTGTTTTTTTACAACACAGAGGCAATCAGATGGCAACAGCGACTAGTCCACAATATTGTTAAGCCATAAACTCTCTGAACTTGGACCACTAGTTTGTTCGTTCCCTAGAAGAGGTCCTCCATGCTTGGTACTTGTTGTTAGTCTTGGAGGCTAGATGGATGAATCCTGTTATTCTTCAAGAGCACAATAAATTTGTCTTTACTATTTATTCTATCCCAATGAACTGCATGATTAAACAATATTTCGGTAATGTTATCACTCTCTGGCATTTTGAACACATCATAAACTAGTGCTGTTGAAAGTTAATCCTATGAGATGGAAGAAACTTCTCTCATCATTAGTGTTTGGCCAAGAAAGACTTTGGATTGATATTAAACACAGCAAGTCATAGCGTTGATAAACATGCAGAGCTATAAACAGCATAAACTTTATTGGTCACTCATGATTAGTCATTAGTAAATGAACACTATGGGTGTGTGGTAAAATAATACTAAAGCAAGAAATGTAACTATCTGTTCATGTGTGGTTTTAGTGTACTTTCATAGCTAACAAAAATAGTGAACAAATATATAAAAACAACTTGTAAATAACATATTCCCAACCTCCAATGTTTTTATCTAATATATAAAATTCTCGTGTCACAGTGTTTGTCTGCAAACTCCTCCGGAACGACTTCACCGATCGTTATGAAATTTGGTGTGTAAATTCTGTAGGTATGCGAATAGGAAGTAAACTATTTCCCGTTTCGAAATTCTTAAAAGGGCTCCGCCCCAGTGGCTCTGGAGTTTCCCATGTTAACCTTATGAGAAATGGAATTAATGAATCTTAACAGCTGTTTCAATTAAACAAGTTGGTTCTGTTCTATGATGTTCAATGGCATTAAAGTTACAAGGATTACCAACAGGGTGCAGCACTATTATTTCTTTTACATTTATGACAACAGCTAATTTGCAACCAAAAGGTGAGTGAGCGTAGCGAACGAACTTCAACCTGGAGGCGAGTGAGCGTAGCGAACGAGCTAACCTAAAGGCAAGTGAGCGCAGCGAACGAGCTCCAACCTAAAGGTGAGTGAGCGTAGCGAACGAGCTCCAACCCAAAGGTGAGTGAGCGTAGCGAACGAACTTCAACCAGGACGTGATTGAGCGATGCGAACGAGATCATCTTGAAAATTAAACGTAACGGTACTTTCTTTCCATCGGTCTGTCTTAGGGGAAACCTATAACTTAGGCGATACGAAGTTCGCGGGGTCAGCTAGTTTTCATATAAAAAGCTTCAATATCTTTACAAAATACAAGAAGTCACCCCACCTATCGTCGGGAAACACAGAACCTCATCCAAATTCAAATCCTACTCGAGCATGTCGATAGTCACCTGGTGGTCCGGCGATGAATTTAGTTTCAATTTGGCTTGTTGTAACCAATTCTGTTTTAAGGAGCCAATTAATAAATCAATAACATAAGAGGAGACATAAATTAACACCAGTGGGCGCATTAAAATGCGATAGAGGTCCGAGCAGCGGGGACCCACGGACCCCCCGTGGTACGGGATTGACTAACGCCCCAGACATGCCGCATGGGCGTTAATACCCCGGTACTTACGGGGCTGTAATGGCGTAATATTTTGGCCAGGGATCGTAAAGCACTCGGCTCGTAGAATATGGGATTAGCGGACGACGAAAACACAAAACTACGAGGATTATACCGAGAGGTCCCAACCGGGAGAAAATGCCTGGTGTTGGGTTGCGACTGATAAAATCGAAATAGATGAAATTTGATTATCGTCATGATTTTGGGGGTTTTAGGCATCTTTAAAACTTGATATGGCTTCTCATTTAACAAACCTAAAGTTATTCATTAAATAAAAGACATTAGCTGCAAAAACTGCCAATCATAGTTGATAAGGTGCCGTGATTAGCCCCGATAAAACGTGTACGAGGTGTTAAAGGAAGATAAATGCTGCGAGATGGTGACGAACTCTCATTAGGCCATTGTGTTCTGGGAAGTATCAGTTTAATACGCAAAGACGGAGTGTAAATCTTCCAAGATAAAGATTTACACCTTCTGGCAATGATCATGAGTGACCAATGAAGTTGATGCTGTTTATAGCTCTGCATGTAGCCCATCAATGCTACGCCTTGCAGTGTTTAACATTTCTTGAGGTGAAACCCCCAATTATGTTTAGTGCTTAAAACACGTCCTGTCACTAGTGGTAACTATTGCTGATAACGTTAATAACCTTGTTACTATAGTATGGCTTTTAAAGGAGGGGATCTATTTTATACAGATAAAGCTCTCACATACGAAGTATATATATTTGATTTTCTCGTTAGACACAGACCTATAACTTTAGGTGGGCTTGGAAAAACCCGATCACGGCTTTATTACAAATGGTGATTGGTGATATTTAAACTCAACCCCGCAGAACAGAAGTATCACACTCTACTACATCATACACAACCCTCCCCCCCCCCTATATCTCCTTGGGAAACTGGCATGTTCGTTCGCTTAATCAATGCAGCTATTCCTTAAATAATGTTTAAACCCACATACTACATCTTATTTCTATGACGTCGAAGAAGTGGGTCTGGTCGGCGGCCACTAATTTTACAACTTTTCCATATCTTTCACATTCTTGAAGCAGGTGAAAACTACGTTCTAGAGAACTTTTGGATTATTTGAAAACCTCAGTACAAAATTTTGGCTAATTTGGTTAACTCGCTGACCACCCAAGTTGTTCCGACATCGCTCTTTCTTTCTGAACACATTGTCCATTACATGCACGGCAATAAGGACATTATTCATACTTTTCCTAAAACTCAAAATGTGTCCACTTCATTCCCCAGTGTGACGTATTCGCGTGACACGTAACAGGTACACGGGAGCCGTTGGCGTGGATTATATTAACGGAACTGTTACTTACAACGGCAGCTCCACATAAACAGCGGCTACACATCGCGCCACCGTGATAAATATCAGCTGATATTAATTTAAAGTGCGTCGCGTCGAGTGCGGTAGCCGCGTCATATTAACGACCGCGACGCGACCATCGTCATGTTTATGTAGCCATTACCTGCAGTCAGCAACAGCTACGCTCCAAAGCTCCCCTGTGGTCGCTGGCAATAGTCCCGATGGTTATTGCAATTCTGTCGCTTTGTTGCGGATTCAGCCATTCTGGATAGTTTTATTGTGATTTGATGTATGCATTTGGATTCTTTCCCCTTACCGTGTAGTGGTGTAGTTATGGAACTGGCTTATCTTAGAAATCAATTTTTCATTGGTCTTAAGTATTCGCCAAATTGTCCTCAACCCCTATAACTGAACGACCTTATCACCACCAATAACTGCGATCACTCGCTAACTTGTAATTCACATTATTCCTAACACGGTACCACATTCAGCGCTTGTCAATGCTCTAAAGATTCATCTTGACCAAACCAAAGGTTGAAAAGGACAAAGCCCTAGCAGACCTCACGATTAGAAAATTATTTAAATAGTGTTAAAATATTCATTAGGAAGGATTTGTATTTTTTGTAGGGTAGGTACCCAAACTTCCCACAGACAAGTGGAAATCCTTTCCCCTCTATGGTCTTGGGTCGGGAAATGTCTGATTTGCTAAAGATGGAACGGTTGGGAATTTTGTATTAGAAAATTCCAGTATACTATATGATCTTCACTAAGAAATTTATAAGAAATTTTCCAAAAAAATAATAAGAAATTGATTTAGGCTACTATATTTTTTTATTGATTCATGCTCTTACTCTTGAACCATACTGATTGCACACACACGTTTGAAGGCAATATAACATGGATCTGTGCAATTTAGACTTGTCATGCTTACTCTCCACATTCTAAACTAACTCAGTTCTTGTTAGTGTTTACTACTTTATGAAAGTTTGTTAAAGTCCTCTCTTTATAGGCGATCAAAATCCAACTAGCTCGTTTATGTGAATGCGTGTAAACAGTATAATATAATCAGGAATCAACAGAGTACCCTCAACAGGGTGGTAAAGTACACATAAAATGGCCTCAAATGTGGATAAACAACCCGAGCTACCTCATAAAATGTTGAATTGCCTCTGAATGTTTGCTGTATGGCTGTATACGTTGAGCTTTTATAGTCAGTAAATGACGCTAAGCGCAACCGGTCTCCGTAGCGTTCAAGTCTCCAACTAAAATGCCGAACTTGGGTGTCTAAACTTCTACAAACTTAGTGTTACTTTATTTCTTATACGACCAACAAGAAAAGCAAATGTTAAAGAGTTTAGACCATCGTTCACTATCGAAAAGGAAATAATCATCTAGTCTACAACAATGAGTCCTCCTTAATTTGGCAGTGTACCAAGCAGCAAACATACATCAACATAAGCCTCAGAGTTCTACAGAGTGGCCCAAAGAATTTTACTCATCTAGACTGCTCCTTATCATTTTATTTTGGACATCACTGCGCAACAATATTCTGGGATGGTTGAAAACGTGCAAAGACGAATGGAATATGTACTAAAACAATGGTGGGAAATATAGAGCACTTACTTTTAAGATAGAGTAAGTTTGTACAGTAAATAATACTGTAATTAATTGCCGTTTGCCCTAAAATGATAAGTAGCGGCACCTCTTTTTGGCCACCCTGTACTTACAGTTACAGAATCCGAAGTTGATAAGAACTAATAAGTTTATCCTTCCCTATTTTTCATCATGTGGTTAGACATGATAAAAAAAGTGTTTTAAAGTGTTGTGTTATTATAAAGAAATACTTTTGTTCCGTTAAAGCGCTAGACATTCAGGTAGCATTGTATGAGTGGATATGAATTCATGATTGAGAGATAAGAATAAGTCACTGAGCACCTTATTTTGTAGTTTTATAAAAAAACCCCGAGCAAAGTGTGTTTATAGCATATTGTGTATAGGACATATTTACGCACTTTAAATGTCTCAAAATAGCATGCGTTGGGTAAAATAAATAAGATTTATTATTTAAGTTCCTCGAATGAAATTTAAAACCACAACAAAAACTTTCAAACCATAGTTGGTATTTAAAATTTAAAAAATATTAATAACTAAAATAACTCAATAGGTAATAACTGTTTTAACCTACCAAAATAACAAATAAAAATTTGCATTAGTTCTGAGTTCTGTCAATATATTTTCATCTAAATTTAAAATAAAACAATGGTACATCTAAACTTAATTAATGAAAACCATTCAAACTAACTAAACCCACCAGTGACACAATCATGAACACTGTAGTAACTCATGTAGAGGGAAATTAAATTATACAATTCGATATGAAGCGATATTGTATTGTCAGCAAGATGTTATTCTATAAAAACCAGTGCTTACATTGGGACAGCATATCACTTTAGTTTAAAACTGTCAAACTCATGATCAGTGAGATTGTGTTTGGACACAAACAATATCGTCTGATTCGTGTGCGAAGAATAGCTCAAATGAAGCAATTTTAGAAGCAAGGCCACGATTATTTTGATGAATCCATTGTTTATGACTCAAGAGAGCCCGGTTTTGGCAGGCTCTGCAGCCGTCCACGGTTTAAGGCGCTGTTTATGAGCTGATCCTAAACAGATTTGGTAATACCGTAATGTGGGCGATATTTTTAAATTTCTTAAACAACCTTAAGTCTATAAACTGTTTATGCAATCATCAAAAAAAGTTAAATTGTATACAATTGCTTGTAAATACCGGTAACACTTATATTTATTGCTATACTCCTGTTCAAATGAGTAGAGACATTTTGTTTTTACTTGTTACTGCACATAACTTCTTACGGTTTGGGATGGTAGTATAAAATCTATCTAAATATAATATTTCCATGTTAGTGTTTTAAAACTAAAACCGTTGAAGCTTTGCTACCTACAGTGTGTTATTATACAACTTTTTGGTGTAGATGATGAAAATTTAAAATGTATTATTGTAAAGGTTAATTAATGATAATATTGATAGTATTGAAAAAAGTGCAACTTTCATTTTTGTGAATCTACGTTTCACAAAGAACAAATTATTTCCGTGAACAAATTAATTTGTGTTACTATGTAATATTACCAGTCACTGTCAAATACAAAACGCGTAGCTAATTTGAGGGTCTGTAAAATTTGTCTACCGCTGAAACGATTTGTTTCCTGGCTAAGGTCTAATTTGACTTGTAGATACAGGAGATGCGCCCCGTCGCTCCATCGCTCAGAAATATCCGTCGGTTTATCTCTTTTATGATATCGATGCTCCTAAATTGTTAAATAGAAGCTACTGTGCTGCATCATTAAAGGTGACTTTCTGCCTTCGCTAAAGAAATCAAATTCTCATTCTGGCACAAAATAAAGCTCGAGTACGTTTAGTTAGTGACGTATGGTAAACGTACAAAAATCGACAGCAGACTCATTTTGGTTGTTTGCTTTACTACTTTAGACACGCAGCGCATGTTCAAAAACCGCCGTTTTTACTGCAGTATGTGTCAGAGTGTCTTCATTTTCGTATAGCACGCTGTTTTGTGTTGTTTGGTTGGAATACTGGTGTGTTGCAAAAATAAACTGTGCTGAAAAAGTAAGTATTTAGATGCAGCAGCAATTAGAAGTTTTCTGTGCTATAATCAGTGCAAGGAAGGCCCCTTTGTCAGGTGACTGTCGGAAAATTATGTTAGCACTTCTCAACAACATTTAAAAACATGCTTCAGATTTTCACAATAGGGTATATGCAACATCACAAGTAAAAACTATTCCAATGCAAAACAGTTTTGTGGGATCAATAAACAAAGTGAATAATTGAAATTTAGTTTATATTAAATTATTCCGGGATCATTGACTGATACAGCTACAATAGTTAGTTATTGATAGTAAATCTGTAAATATATTAATTTGTTCAGTACCACATCTATCTATCCTTTAAAAATGTCTGCCTATAGTTTCTTTAAAGCAAATATCACTATACTCTTTGGGCTCTATATTAGTTAAATTTTACGCTGAAGAATTACGTGACTAAAAATTAACAAAAACGACAGAGAGATAACAACCCCTTAAACAAATAAATCCCTCCGCGGTAGCAAACCTGCAGACTAAGCGAATTTCCTTTTGCCTGATTGGATTTACATAAAAATGTCTCCTTAAAATATCTCATTCATTCCCTATTTAAATAGCATAAGTAACTAGTACTTAGGTTTGCTGCAGGGTGGATTAAAAGTGTTTTGTATGTTAATAGTTTAGTATGAAATAAATGAATTTTCCAAATTTGATCAAAAGATGTTCATAAGCAAGCAAACTACAACAGTCTACTTATTCTTCAAAAGAATAGCATGGGAGTTATAAATTTACGATTCATTGGCATTTTCTTCGTAATTATTAGAAGCGTAGAAAATTTTCATTATACTAAATATTTTTTTTAAGCTCTACATAATTGTTTGGATAGAAATTGCTAGATTTTATGTTTTTAAGGAAACAAAATGGGAAAACCAAAAATTTTTACCCTATACAACCCACTATTCCCCCACCTTTCCCATAGTTCGATCATGATGGTTCGTGAACTCGTTCAAATAAATGTAGGTTTACACTTTTATACTAAATTTCATCAAATGTGTAAATTTTTGGTCGAGTTGTCGTGCTAACGGACACGTATATAAATATATATATATATAAAAGAGGGAAACGCACAAAAAGAAAATCGGAAACCTAATTGAAACACAAAAACATAAAATTTTAAGGAACAATGGCATAGAGAAACAATTCAGTCAACCAGTACAAAATTTAACAAACATTGAATTTACCAATTAAGAAAATGAACTGTTAGGTAAGTCTTTAAAAACAAATCTAAATTTAGATTACAAGATTAAAACAATTAATTGAAAGAGATCTAATTTATATGGAAATAGCAATAAAAAACAAAACGATGATGTTCAAGATCCAATGAGATTTAATTTCATATATGAATTTGATAATTTAGGTAACAACACTATTAACAAAACAACAAAATCAGAACAAGATAAAATATAACACTAATTGAATCCATAACAGACAAATTGAAAGAAAATAATTCAATCATAACTAAAGCTGATAAAAGCAATTCAGTTGCTATAATATCTAAAAATGAATACAACAACAAAACTTAAAACTTTCATAGAAAACAATGAATATAAAATTTTAACGAAAGACCCAACTGACGAATTTTCAAAAACAATAAATGATACTCAAACGAAATGCAAAAGTATCAATAAGAAAGATAAAATCCTGTTAAAAGCAACAAATTCAAAAGCACCAAATTTAAGAGGACAGCCCAAAACCCACAATAAAGACATACCAATTTGACCCGTAGTAAACTTCATAAATTCACCTTCATACTTCATCAAAATGCTTAAACAACAAAATCAAAAATAATATAAATTAAGAATCTAATTCTTCTTTGAAAAACACCTGAGATCTTATCAACAAAATTAAAGATATAGATATTCCTAGCGATGTTTTACTCTTTATCATTCGATGTAAGCAATATGTATACGAATATTCCAGCCAAAGAAACATGATCTATATTGAAAAGAAACCTAATAAACCACAACAAGTTGAAAACGAATGAAATAAATGACATTATCAAACTTACAGAGGTAACAGTTAAGTAAAATTACTTTAGTTATGATTCGTCTTTCTATCTACAAGAAGATGGTCTACCAATGGGATCTCCCCTTTCAGGACTTTTATCAGAAAAATGTATGACAGAAATGGAAAAATCCAAAATTATTAATGAAACAAATTCATTCATAAACAACATCGTATATTGGTACAGATATGTAGATGATATTGTATGCTTATTTAAAGGAAATGACAATGAATCTGAACAATTAGTAACATATCTCAACAATATTAATAAGATAATCAAATTCACCAAAGAAACCCAACAAAAAGAAATCAATTTCCTAGATCTAACAATTTCCATCCAAAACAACAAACATTCTTTTAACATATTCAGAAAACCCACAACTACAGACATAACAATTCCAAAAAATTCTAATCATCCATGGACACACAAAATTGCAACTTTTCATTCACTAATACACAGATTAGTCAACGTTCCTTTAAATAAAGAAAATTACAAGAAAGAAGTCGACACTATAAAATATCTAGCTGAAAAAAATGAATATAGAAGCAAAATGATTGATAATATGATCAAGAAGAAAATTAAGAAAAGAAATTAATAAAAATCAAACTTAGAAAATAATTCGAAACAAAAAGAAGAAAAGAAATTCATGTGCGTCCCATACAACACAAATTTTAACAAAGCAATCAGGAAAACATTCAAACATACTCCAATCAAACTAAGTTATAGAACAAAAAATAAAATTTTTAAAACTATACACAATAAAACCAACAATCAATCCTACAACAAACAATACAGCAAACATATACAACGCATCTGGTATCTACAAAATTTAATGCTCTGACTGTAACAACTACTACATTGGACAAACCTATCGAAATTTTAAAGTTAGATTCAACGAACATATACAGGCATATAAATCGAAGAACAAAACCTCAATGAAAACATATTTTGCAGATCATTTACTAAAATCCAAACATAAGTTTACTAATATTGAAGAAAACTTAACAATTTTAGAAAATGAAAAAGACAGAGAAAAATTTAATGTAAAAGAAGAAATTAATATTTATATGAATTACAAGAATAACAAATTATTTTAAATACAATGATTCCAAAATTAAATAATCCAATATATGAAACAATAGCTAAATTGAGAAAATATAAATGAAAATAAGCACAGTACATCATATATAAATTAATCAATGAAGACAAAATTATGTTACAAGTTAGAAAAGTGTTATAATATCATATGTTATTTATTTATTTCCATATTTTATTTTGATTTTTGTTTACTTTGAAAATGGCCTTAGAGCCGAAACTATAGTCAGTAAATATTTTAATAAATAATTTTTACTTGGGTACTAAGTTTATTAATGTGTAATCTTTATTTATACAGGGTGTCCATAAAAAACGTTTCAGGACTTTGGGAAATGAATCCCCATACTAAAAGGAAGAAAAAAGTGTATGGGAAGGTATGTCCGAAAATGCATATTAACCCAGATATCCGCCATTTTGTTTTTAAACAAAAATATTTTTAACTGTGAAGTTTTTTATCCGATGATTATGAAATTTAGTAAACATGTTAACATAAACAATACCTATAATAGAAAAAATAACAAAGTTGATCCGATTGTAAATTTCAAAATGGCGGCCGTTTAATTTTTTCTAACTTAAATAACTCAAAAACGGCTAATTCTATGAAAAAAAGTCAAGAATACTTTTTTTGCATTTTTAATTTTCTATTAAACAATACCAAGATTAAGGATTCCCCGACTAACTTTGCCTTATTTTTACACAAAAAACCTTATATTTCAGTTATCTTTTGTCTGATCTTTTTGATCTTGGTATCGTATGATAGGAAATTAAAAATTCTAAAAAAAAGTATTCTTGACATTTTTTCGTAGAATTAGCCGTTTTTGAGTTATTTAAGTTATAAAAATTCAAACGGCCGCCATTTTGAAATTTACAATCGGAACAACTTTAAAATTTTTTCTATTATAGGTCTTGTGTATGTTAACATGTTTACCAAATTTCATAATCATCGGATAAAAAACTTCACAGATAAAAATATGTTTGTATAAAAAACAAAATGGCGGATATCTGGGTTAATATGCATTTTCGGACATACCTTCCCATAAACATTTTTCTTCCTTTTAGTATAGGGATTCATTTCCCAAAGTCCTGAAACGTTTTTTATGGACACCCTGTATATAATAGCCCTATTATTCTATTTTTCATATATATATGTATATATATATATATATATATATATATATATATATGAATTTGAACGGATGATGTTTTTGGCCTCTAGGGACCTAAAAACGAAAAGGTAAATGGGTCCCGGGTCCTGTGTCATGAGAACTACAGTAATAGTTTATTCCCTGTATGGGCCAAATTTTGTAGCCAATTGCTTTGTGGCAATCCAAAAATCTGTTTTTTTTGTTTTTTTTAAGAACGAGTTTCAGTAGGCGGTGGCGGGTGGCACGGTGGCAGCCCACCTTGTATGTTTACCACAGTGTGTATACAAACATTGACGACGAGACGCAGCCACCACGGTGTGTGGGGTGTAGAGGCAGGCTTACATTGTAGCATGCAACCCTCCCAGATCATCACTGTAGGGCTGTTATAATTCAAGAAATATATAATTACGAGCAGCTATACCAGTGTTTCGCAACTGGGAAATTACACGAAAGAGAAGTAATAATGCTGTTCTTTAGATCATCTGTATGAAATAGTTACACATCTATAGTTTATTTTATAAAAATACTTAGTTTTACGACTTTATGTAGAACAATTTTTTAAAACTCATTTATTAAAGTGAAGTAAAGTGTTAAAATTGCTGAAGCAACCTCTACAGTGTATAAGTGGCGCTAACATGGGTTTAAAAATAATGTAGTCTATGATTATTTTGAAATTAAATTAAATATAAAAAGATAAATGTTTTAAATGTAGACTTACATTTAAAGCCCTACTGCAGTCAAAATATCCAAAGGAATCTAACAACATAACTTCGTGTAGCAATAAAATCAATCACGGATCTTGTTATTGATGTTGATTGAGGCTTTAAACGAGGACCAAAAATTTGTTTGTATCGCTTTAATAATATAATAATTTACAATTCTCTTTTTAACATAGCAATTTCATTTTTGTTCTTAAAGGCTGTTAAGGGCAATCGTTTACGAATCCACGTCTGATTTTCAACCACAGACATTTTACCTTATCCGGAAGCTGTCCCGACTCGTATTTTTAGGAAAGTAATTTATGAGTAGATTTTAAAATAATGAAAGTTTCCTTGTGTACGCGTTATAACCATTCACAATCAATGACTAATTCTGTCGTGTCAATGAAATACTATGTTTAGAATGTGTAAACAGACCGAAATGAATAATACCACAAATTATATAATTGTGACATTTGTTTGGTCTTGTACAGGTTAGGTTAGGTTAGATTGCCTTATTGAAATCATAAGCAAACGGTCCACAACCAATGGTTATCTATGCACTAGGGTATAGGCTGCATTTCTAATTTCTGCAAAAGATTCCCCACTTGTGTAGACATTCCCATTCAGAGAGCAGCGTTATCAATCATGTTACTATAGTATTTACAGTATTGCATTTAGAAAGTCATTTCCTAAATATCTGTATAATGTATACAAGTATTTAACCAATCTCTGAGACCTCCAAAACTTTGACACTTGCGTCATTTTCAAAGCAGACAAAATTCAAAAGACAAGATAAAATCTGTAAAAATCCGAAGTTACTATCTTACTGCATTTACATCTACTGCATCAACAAACATCTTCTACAATTTCATTACGAAACATGTTCAATCGTTATCCGTTGCAAAGCACGGGTACAGCAGCTAATTGGTTTATACAAATGTGTTTATAAATTTTTTTGTTAAAACATATTTATTTCTTAATTCACATTAAATTTATCTATTTCTCATTATGTTTAAGGAACGTTTTAAACTATCATCAAGTTTGGTTTGGTTCTTTGAATTTAAGGAACTGATTACACATTTCTCAGTAATTCAACAATTGTTCAGATTATTTAGTGTAATTTCATAATGTTTCCAGATTTGAACTATTAAATAATTGTCACAATTTATTTAATGTTCTCCAAATTGATTGGTTTTGTTTATTGTACCATGTAACGTATGGAAGCCCATGTGGCGTAACTAAGGAAATACAAAAATAAAATTATTTAATATTGTACTGTCACCATTTGTGAGCTATGTTTCAGGTTTCAAGTCTCTAGTTCATCGGGAAGTTAGTTTAAAATCGATTGAAAAATATACTGAACAGACAAGTAAGCGATCTAATAAAAACGTTTAAAAAATACTGTTGAATGTTAAGGTATTAAAACATACAAAAAAAGCACTGGATCAATGCGAGTACCATTGGACGTAATCGTGTCATTTATTTATTACATACACGGCAAACGCCATTTTACAAGAGAGTTGAGTTGAGATTAATAAAAATTTGTTGTGACTTAAAGTGAAATAAAATAAAATCTTTAAGTGAGATTTTTAAAATTTTCGATTTACAGTTGGCCTAACTCAAATCTATTTGAATGCTTTCCTCAAATATCTGTTTGGGAATTTATTACAGTTTAGGTTACCTATATTCATTTAACCTAACACTGGAAATTCTAAAAAAAGTTTGCCTCCGTTACAATCTCTCTTGGCCATGGATTGTACACATTTTCGTAAACAAAAAACGGAAAATTGAACATTCTTGTGTAATAAATTTGTAATAAATAAAATGTTTACCACGCAATCCCAATTTTCGTCATTAAAACTCATTTAAATAAATTTAAAATGCGTTTATTGAATCAATACAACTTAATTTTATTGAATTACAAAAACTTTCATTGAAGTTCTTATAAACGACTATTACTGTTATCTATCTTCAACAATAAGTGTTTGCTAAAGGTTTCTTTCGTAACCTTAATATATCTCTCGACCTTTATGTACACTAACGTATTTCATACACTCGCTATAAAGCTCTGAGTACACAAACACACGAGCTGGCCGCTTTCCTATTCCATTCACTCGTAAATATCTCAAAATTACATTATGAGTTATGACACCCTTTAATTGTTATTAGGCGCAATATCGAAGGCTGCTACAATGCTTGGCCACGCCCATTTCAATTATTGCTGGCTAGATGGTTTCTGATTGGTCGGATTTAGCCACGCCTCCTCCTTGTAAGATTCTGGGCTATCAGTTTGCTATCGCGTTTCGGACCGACGAGTTGCCACTTCAAGATTTCTCGCTTAGTGCGTCTAGAATTGTGTTTATTTGAGTATTTATACAAAAAGTATGGACATGTTTTTAGTTTTATCTAGAATATCGTGTTAAATATTCAATTCATTTTTTGAAATTTAATTGATGCAATCTTCCAATATTGTAAGAGAATGCTGTACATTTCCTAAGCTTCATCCAAGTGTTTTTTGGACCTAAAATTTTTACAAGAACCAACAACCAGAGTTCCAATCCCCGAAGACAACATTGGACTCAAGGAATTAGTAACACACTATCCTATGATGTGCTAAGGTATATTGTTTACATTAGTGGTTGACAACACGATTGAGTGTTTCACGTGATATCGACAATGAACAACCAAGAAGGGGTGGATTGTGAGGTGGGAGGACATTTTGTTAATAAACTAACCGACAGTCCGGGCCCTCAACCCTCTAGTTCGCGATCCCTCAAGTTCGGCATGGACAGGATCCTCTCAGAAGACATCGCCCCTCCTAGGAGACCATCTCAGTCTACCAACAATCACTCAGGTACTTGTAAACTCTGTTAGTTTTCACAAAAGTTATACGGTATAAATATTTAATATCGTACAGTAGGTATATATTCGAACGTCCAAACAACCATTGCATAAAAGTAGTAAATAAAAGTAGTATAAAAGTAAATAAGTTGCATAAAGTATTATGTGGATGTTGCAACACTAAAGACAAAATATTGGCAAAGAATAATCATATCGGATACTAATATGCTTCAAAATATGTGACAAGTATAAATAGTATACATTAAAAAATAAACAGGACAAGAATGACAAAATTCTATCTATGTAAAAAATGCGAAATTACAAGTATATTACTAACAGGGATATTATCAACAAGAAACAAAGGGTCTACAACCAAAGTAGGCCTAGTATGCGACAATAATGCAAGTACCTGCAAAGGCAACAGTTGACTCAATTTTCAGATAATGCCCAAGTAGCCGCAAGGATGTTTTTCTTCTGATAGTCAGGTAACAGATTTGGAAGAAGTCATAGTTGCATCATAGAAATCTTAGTTGAATCAATTTTCATATATTACACAATATGTTGGTGAGCAAAGGTATAACACTGCAGGACTAATAATCATTTCACATTACGGCTTTTCAGGACAGCGGCAGATTTTATGTATCTATTTTGAGTTGAATGTGAAATGCGAACAAAAGTGAAGTATGGAATGGAATAAGACTAGTGGCATTTAGGAACATAGTCACTAAAAAATCCAAAAGTAAAATAAATTTGTAATAGTCAAACAAACTAAGAATTAAGAATAAAATTATCTTTCACGCAGCAGCTCTGAAAATTGTAAGTTGATAATTTTTATATCACTTTAGTGAAAGCAGAAACTAACTAAATTATTTATTGATTAGTAAACAAACTTCACGCACTTTATCAACAGAAATTAAAAGTTTAAAATGATTATAAAAAGTATGAATTAATGAAAATGATAATAATAATATCTATGGTTCTTACCGTCAACGCAATCAGGAGTAATATTCCACTACGGCCGTTTCAATGCACGTGCAACGCACGCAAATGTGCAATGAACGTTTTCTTCATTGCAACGCAATGCAAATGAAGAAAACTCGTGTTAAATGTGACAAGACTATAGTTTTAGTGTACCACTACGCACCTGACGATGGAGTCATCTCCGAAACGGCCGTAGTGGAATATTACTCCTGATTGCGTTGACGGTAAGAACCATAGATATTATTATTATATTTCCACGCAATCTGCCACACTCAAGAATATAGAATGAAAATGATTAAATTTGAAATCACGCGTTTAATGTAAACAAAGCAGACGTTTTTCAATCCCAACGCATTTCAAATTGAGGATATTTTTCGCTATTTCTCATTTTTATGGTAGATTTGGACATAATCTTCAATTTTTCCCGACCCCTGAGACCCCCATCATCTTACGACTCATGCGAGCTGTCAAACTCACAATTTTAATAAAAAAAATCGCCTACAGAATTAATAAAAGAGATAGATGATTTGTATAGTTTGTTACTGACTAAGATCAGCTGTTTGCAAGGACCGATTGTTGAAAGCGATTATCAAACATAGGCCCAGTTTTGAAGTATCAGAAATTCTGCTATTTGCAGAATTAAACAGGTAATCTGAGAAGTCTGGCGCGAGAACCATACGCTCCCGACTACCAACCATAGTAACTGTCAACGATATCGTATGCACGAACAGCTATGTTTTACAAATAGCTCCATATTTGTTAAATAACTAGGTTTCAATCTCAATAGCAATCTTAATTGATTAAAATATTTGAATTTCAATACGCAATTTAAGAAACAAATTATGTAAACACCAATTCTTCGTAGACTCAGGATGATGAAAATAAAGTAATGTCATGAACAAGTTATGTTGGTCCTCTTGACTAACATTGATGAGTAATCTCGTAGTAATGTACATATCAAGCAAAATCCATGCAAACACACACGCCACAAAGATAAGAAGACTTGGCTAGTTTTAGAAATATAAAATTCCTTGAAAATAACAAGAACGCATTGTAAAGAAATATAAAGGTAAAATGATCCAATACAAAATTGTGCATGATCAATCATAATCTACACGTTCTGTAACGTTAATTACGTACTTAGCGTCATATAATATTACAACTTAGTTTTGCAAAGTGTCCTATGTGACTGGTCCCATAGGTTTTACACACAATTAATTGCAGATATTTTTGCGAAAAAAGATAAAAGAGTTAAAACATTTAAACCCCGTAGAAAATCTGGTTCATGAGTTGGTTTTCACAAGCACCTATTCCTAATTTGATTGTTTTAAATATGTTTAATTAGTAACAGATTTGTCAATGAGTTTCCTCCGTAAAAAATGTTATAATTTATCTTAAAGGATCTTCAATGTTTGGTAAAAAAGAAGGATCGATGCCGAAAGAAATTCAATTATTGATAGTCCTTCAAGTTCCAAATCAAAATCTGGAAGAATTTGATTATTAATGGCAGCTATCATAATTAGGGGGTGAGTAAGAAATTATTAAAAGAATTTGCAAATTGACTCGTAAATATATATTTTTATAGGCGTATTAGGTAACAATTTAAAGCTCTTATCCTCTAGATGTGCCTTTAGTGGGTTTGCATGTTATCCCGTAAAAGCCCTTCGTCCTATAGGTTTTTTTTTTAAATTTCATAGTTTGTGCTGAATTTTGTTGTCAATCATCTGAGCTTTTTCAAGTTTACATTTGTTTACATCAAAACGGATGGCCATGATACAATGTTTTTACATTACATACGAAAATGGGGCTATCTGTGGTTAGTGATGTTTCAATAATTTCAAATAAAAATGTTGTAATGTTATTTGTATAAAATGTAGAAAGAAAATGACTTACGTTAGAATTTTGTTTCCATAGTATGTGTCATTAGTATTTGTAATTTTTCTAAAATACCTAGAAGAGAAATAAAACGTGGTACAATTCAAATAAAAAAACATCTCAAACCTGTAGTACGAATGCTTATTAATACTACTAACTTTTACCAACTAAGCTTATTTGACTCATTTTGGTGGGGGATATTTTAAGAATTTAAAAGCTGCGGTTTTAGCATATTAGTTGTTGTAGTACAAAGAGTAAGAATCTCTGCTACTATTTGAAATATGGTTGGAACGAATCCAAATAGAATGTTTAGTTTTCAAATAGACCACCAATGCATCGATAATTATTGTGTGGACAATTTTAACAACGCTACTGATAAATTGTATTGATTTTTAAAAATCGTAAATCGAATGACTGCCAAGGGTTTCGTATGAAGAATTCATGCTTGAGATTGTTTGTTTATAAATAAATACCTATATTTGTACAGCTTGAAAAATTTATTTCAATCAATGTTTGCTTTTAAAACTAAATTAATACCTTTTTGATTTGATTCAGAATCAGAATCAGAATGTTTTATTGCCATAATAATACATAAATGTACAGGGCAAAAGTCACTAAAACTAAACAAGTAAAATAAGACCCATTAAAATAAGATACAAACTTCAAAAGGTACAAACTATTTACAATTTAAAAACGAAGAAACTCTGTAAAATTCCTTATCAACTAAATATTACCTCAGACCACGCTTAATTTTTTTTTAATCATGTTCGCCCTTGATTGTGTTAGGAAGAGAATTAAAAAGACGGATACACATGGAGAATGATTGGTTTTTGTGGAAAGTGGTACGAGATAGTGGAATATGTAGGTTAAAGTTCCTCCTGAGATTGTAGCTGTGGTGAGATGACCCTCTAATATGAAACATTGTCGAATTTTTTTTAAGAAGGTCAAAGATTCAAAAATGAAAATTGATGGGAAGGTCAGCATATTATTTGTACGAAAGACAGATCTACAAGACTCTCTATATTTTAGGTTGAAGATTAATCTGATGGCTCTTTTTTGCAGTTTGAATATTTTCCTAGTTTGAAGTTTGTCGTTACCCCAAACGGGCACACAATATGTAAGAAAGGGGTAAACAAGACCGTAATAAGCTGTCAGCAGGATGCGTCTGTCTTGATAACAGGAGAGCCTACGAAGAAGGAAAGCACTAGTACTAAGTCTATTGTGAATTTTGTCGATGTGACTGGAAAATTTCAGATTGCTGTCAATGACTACTCCTAAATATGTTACACTAGAAGAAGAAACAATGTTGATGTTGTCGACAGGTAAATTTAAAGATTCAGATGGGCTAGACGAATTCTGCCGTATACGAAATTCTAAAAGTGATGTTTTATGAGGATTTACATGTAGAGAGTTCTCGTATAGCCATTGGAAAACAAAACTACTCTCAATAAATGTTTGGATTTCTAGCTGTGCATGATTTTGACTGGAGACAACGAGGGAAGTATCATCAGCAAACAGATGTAGCTTTGAATTTGACACAACAGGAGGCAGATCATTGATGAACATTAAGAAAAGGACGGGCCCAAGAACGGACCCCTGAGGCACACCTGTACTTACAGTACGCTCATCAGATATCCTACTACACAAACAGCCTGAGGAATCAATGTAAGGGACTTCTACAACTTGCCTCCGTCCTTTAACATAAGAAGACATCCAATCCATAGCTACTCCACGGATACCCAATCTTTCCAGCTAATTTAGAAGTAGGTTGTGGTCAACGACATCAAAAGCTTTGGTAAGGTCAAGGAACAAACCGGAGACATGATTCTTTGCGTCGAGAGAGTTGGAAACCTCTGTAACCAGGCTGAACACAGCATTTAGGGTGGAGTAACCTGAACGGAACCCGAACTGATTTTTGTTGATAATCTTATTTTTATCTAAGAATTGATAATAAGAAGATCTTCTCTGTTACTTTAGAAAATGTTGATAATATAGAGATTGGCCTGAAGTTATTGCAATCGTGCCGGCTTCCTTTTTTCTTATATTTGGCTTGACTATTGAAAGCTTTAGTACTGCAGGAAATGTTCCACTCTGGAATGAACAATTAATTAGGCAAGTTCTTCAGCACATTTCTTTAAAGTTTTTGATGAGATTTCATCCCTTCCAGAGGAGTTTCCAGGTTTTAGGGATCGAATGATATCTATTACTTCATTTGCATTAGTTGGAGTAAGAAATAGTGATGGTTGGATCATATTACTATCTCTACTTCTATGTGCATCTTGCGTTTGCATGTTTTTAGGTAGTTTTCTTCCAATGTTAGTAAAGAACTCATTCATTGTATTTGAAACTAAATCCGGAGTATCCAGCAATTTCCCTTCTGAATCAAACACTGATAATTTACTAAACGGTCTCTTCAATTTATCTGGTTTAAGGTCATTTATTATGCTCCAAACCTCTTTTTGTACATTGCTACTGTTATTTATCTTCTTAAATATTGCCTCTGCTTTCTTCGAACTTATTTGACTCTTAAAAACCTTTTTAGTGTTTATGTATGATTGTTTAATTGGGTGTGTAATATTGAGATCTTTAGACAGGGTGTAAAGGAAAATCATTTTTTCTCTTAACTCATTCAAATCTGAATCTAGACATATTTTGGTTGTGGACTTTCTTTCCTTTTGTTTACATTTCTTTAGTGGTAGTGCAACATCTAAATAGAATTGTATTGTGGATAGGAAAGGGTTGAATTTTACGTCTACGGATTTGATTTCAAATAAGTCTAGCCATTTCTCTTTCCTTAATAAATACTTGAATGTAGATATGTTTTGATCATTAAAATTCCTTGTCATTTTATACTTAATTATAGTATTGCTCTCTGGATGTCCTTTTATTTCACTTAGTTGGGCATGGTGGTCTGAGATACTAGTAATAAGAACAGAAGAATAGAATAAATGCTCAGGGATGTCTGTAAATATATTGTCAATAATAGTTCTGGAACCTTGAAACTCTCTCGTAAAGGTCTTAATTGTGTCTCGAAGACCAAATGATAACATCAGGTCTATGAGTAGTTTTGCAGAGGGGCCGTCTCTATCAGTCAAGTCAATATTAAAATCACCTGCAACCACGAAGGATAAGTTTTTAGCTTTCAATGAGTCAAAACATGCTTGAATAGTGCTCAAGAATTTCTGTATATTACTTTGTATATTGCTTGGAGATCTGTACACGCATACAAAGATTGTATTCAGAGACCCATTCGTTACTTCAATTGCAGCAAGCTCGCATACACTTTCAATACAAAAGTCAGACACATCTACCACAGTATAATTTATGTGATCAGGTGTAAATATGCATACTCCTCCTTTTTCTACTTGGGTGCGGCAATAGCTAGCTGCTAGTGTGTAGCCTGGCATTCGAAAAGCCTCCAACTCAGATCGACGGAGGAAATGTTCTGACAAACACAAAACATCTGGTGAATGCAGATCTAAGATAATTTCTATCTGGCTGGATTTGGACAATAAGCCTCGGACATTCTGATGGAAAATACTAAAAGACTTTTTAAGATTGATAGAAGATGTTACGTGATGGCCTGAATCAGTTGAGGAGTTCCTAAAAAAGGAATTGCGCTAGAAGAAACAATAGGATCACTACATTGGGAGTGACAAAAATTAGAAACTTCTAGTGGTGTTTGGGATTGAACTACTCTGCCAGAAGGACAGGCCTCAAGACCGGTGATATGGACAGGGATGTGGTTTATGACACTTGTTAGTGTCGAGCTGGTTATTAGATTTATCAGATCCAATATATATTTAGATATTAGTCTTTTACCCAACAGGTTGAGGTGGAGGCCAAATTTAGTGTAAAACTTTTGTTTGAAAACATGGTGGAGTGACAAAAAGTAAGCATGGTTATGAGATGATATACAATTATACATAAGGCGATTCATTTCCAAAATGTTACCATTCAATGATTTCTTATCAAACCTATATGGAATACCTAATACAATAAGACTAGGGGAAACCCGTCGAAATCGACGGTTACTTTCAAGGCTTACGTTAAAAATATTTTTTGGGAAGAAATGTTCTAACTTCAAAGGGAGGTATGTCCGTTACAGTGTAAGTTTGATTTTTCCTTCGTCACGTCGCGTCAGTTCATATCGTACTTCTGTGCCACGAATGAACCCTCTAGCATAGTTATGAGAAATTTATTGTGGGGTTACTGTTAAAGCTGGAATTCCTTGACATGGGGGATGTCAGTTAGTTGTCTCAGCCTTATCAATAACATAAAGTTGTCAATATAATCTCTCTACGGAATGATAGGTGTAGTGGAATACTTGAAGTGAAGTTGGCTTTTATTCTTAAACTGTTAGGGACCTCCTAGTTTATATGGTCTTGCGGCTTCATTTGCAACAAATAATGCAAATGACATAGCAATGGGACATTTCCAAAAAGAAAAAATACTGTAAATTGGCTGTTGCGTATATATTGACGTTTACATATTGTAAATCAACGTATCTTATAAAGGATTATGAGGTCTAGTTTAAAAGAAATATGACCTTTCTGTCATGACAGTAGCTGCTAAAATAGTATTTTCTCTTTGCACCATATTTTACAGCCAAAATGTCGTGTTATTTTCAATAATGTTACCAACCCAGTGCGCCAAAGTCCGTAATATAGGCAGGTGCAAATAATTTGTCAAGATGGGTACCATTTTAGGCAATGTTTCTATGTTTGGATTTTATTAGACACGATAAGAGCAGACATTTCTACATGAATATTTGATATGTGTAGAATAATATGATAAAATTTAGGCAAAAGTGGTGAAAAAGGCAGACACCAACCCGTACAATAGATATAAGATAGTTCAATAAGAAATGAATTTCTGTGATCAAAGGATTTTCCACTGATTTCGTAATAGAACGTTAGGGCCTATATTGCAAAACATGACATGATAAAGAGGAAAACTAATTTTAAAATCAGAAAATAACATTGCAAATACTTATTTGGTACAATTCAGTAACCCAATAAATATGTGTGGTTTGAAATACAATTTAAAAATGAACAGCTGTTTTATTAAAAAGTATTATTCACATGGCCAAAATGTAAACAACTCTGTGGAGGGATCTTTAAAGGCTTCTGGAGCAGAGCCCTAAGGGATTTTGCTTAGTTTTTCTTTTGATATCTCATCTACAGACCAAGACCTTTCTTTGGACACCTCTACCAAGTTTCTACGCCCAGCCGTTCTCTCAAATTAGTGGGGACAAAGTTTCCAATTAAATATTTAAATTCCCCCATGTTAATCTCATGGGAGAAAATCCAACTTTGATGGCCTGTGGGGCAAAGCCCAAGGATTTTTATTACATGAATTGGTGAAAGGGGGCGTCTACACAAAAAATACTTTATTTTAACACGTCGTTTGTAAAAATCCGTCCATTATTAACGGAGGAGTAGTGTTTTCAAGAAATCGCCTTCACGTATTATATATAAGGATTATAGTCTAGGCATATTAGGTAAGTTAAGAGAAAGTTTAGGTACAGTCCTAATCACCACTTTTCTTTATGTTTTTTGGGTCGCTGAACACGAATATGAGGTTTGCTGACAGATATTTTGCCCGGAACATTGGTTATTTTGTGAAAAACCTTAAAATGTTGACACTTTTTTTGGTTTTTCAGGCAAATCTCGATAAGTATGGGTTTTTGATAAAATCCTGCTTTGTAAAATTAAAGATGACAAAATTTACTACAAGTTTCGTATATAATGTTTGTTTCTACGACGAACCGTTTCGCCACTAGAGCACACTAAAAAAGGCCAGAAGTACAAAAAATTAAAAACATTGCTAAATGCTGCCGTTTTACATTACGTTTCCATGAATACAACCCATGTTACGATAATTTTAACTATTTATTCATGATAACAAACTGAAACACACTTAAAATTACCCCCGCCGCAGCAAACCTGCAGACTAAGCGAATTTCCATTTCCCTGATTAGATTTACACTAAAATGTCTCCTTAGAAATATCACATTTATTCCTGATTTAAATAAAACTAACGAGTACTTAGGTTTGCTGCAACAGGGAGGGTAAAAGGGTGTTTTTTGTCAAACGTAATAATTTAGTATAATATGAATGCATTTTCCAAAGTTGATCAAAATATTTTCATAAACAAGCAAACTACAACAGTTTACTTAGTCTCCATAAGAATAACATAGGCATTTTAAATTTACAGATTTTTGGAATTTTCTCCGTAACCATTAGGCGCATAACAACGCTTTAATATACTAAACTATTTTTTTAAGCTCTACAAAATGGCATAGAAATAAATCGCTAAATTTTAAGTTCATATGGTCAAAAATAGGAAAAACCAATTTTTACCTCAAAAAACCACCCATAAATCCCTGTTCCCATAGTCCGATCATGCTGGGCAAAACCAAAAATGAAAATAAACCCTAACCGTTTTACAAAGGTTTTACATTGGGTTTCCATGGAAACAACCCATGTTACGATAATTTGCACTATTTATTCATGATAATAAACTGAAACACACTTGATAAATCTATGCCAAAATGTATGACTGACTGACTGCTGGAACATTTCCGTTCTCACAAAACCCCCATTTATTTTCTCAGCACAGGGATGTTGCTGGCCACAGGGTTGACTGCTATAGTGGTTGAGAAAAAAGGATGAAATACATTAAAAGAGTTGTAGATAACTTTTAACTTTGGTAACGTCAAGTTCAGACGAGCAGACCGTGTCCAGCCACTTGCCATAGTAAATAACGCGATGAAAGTAGAGAATTCTTACCCGTAAACCCCAGCACATTGTTTCAACGTATCAGCATCGCTAAGGATTCTGATGAAGAACTAAAACACTTCTTGTACTTCTTACGGAGAAAATTCAAAAAATCCGTAAATTTAAAATGCCCATGTTATTCTTATGGAGACTAAGTAAACTGTTTTAGTTTGCTTGTTTATGGACATGTATTGATCAAATTTGGAAAATGCATTCATTTCATACTAAATTATTACATTTGAAAAAAAACACCTTTTTACCCTCCCTGTTGCAGCAAACCTAAGTACTCGTTAAAGTTTTATTTAAATATGGAATAAATGTGATAATTCTAAGGAGACATTTTAGTGTAAATCCAATCAGGGAAATGGAGTCTGCAGGTTTGCTGTGGCGGGGGTATTTTTAAGTGTGTTTCAGTTTGTTATCATGAATAAATAGTTAAAATTATCGTAACATGGGTTGTATTCATGGAAACGTAATGTAAAACGGCAGAATTTAGCAATGTTTTTAATTTTTTGTACTTCTGGCTTTTTTTAGTGTGCTCTAGTGGCGAAACGGTTCGTCGTAGAAACAAACATTATCTATGAAACTTGTAGTAAATTTTGTCATCTTTAATTTTACAAAGCAGGATTTTATCAAAAACCCATACTTATCGAGATTTGCCTGAAAAACAAAAAAAAGTGCCCAAATTTTAAGGTTTTTCACAAAATAACCAATGTTCCGGGCAAAATATCTGTCAGCAAACCTCATATTCGTGTTCAGCGACCCAAAAAACATAAAGAAACGTAATGATTAGGACTGTACCTAAACTTTCCGCTAACTGTCACTTATAATCCTAATATGCCTAGCCTATTAGTATGTTTTGTTTCATTTACTAATTCATTGAAGGAGCTTATAAGTGTAGATTTACAATCTCCCTGATCAACATCATTTGTACCGGCGTATACAATCAAATAATCACGTTTGCTCATCAGTTTAATTTTACTACCTAAGTTTGAGACTACTTGGGATAGTTTAGCATTCGGATTAACAAACCCCGAAACATTGTACTTACTTGAGCATTTATCAAGCAAAAGGGAACTTAGATGTCGACCATGGCTGTCAGATAGGATTAACATTTTGGCTTTGTCTTTTAGGTTACTGCTTATGGACGTTACCTTAGTGGTTACTGGATTAGGTCTGGGAGCTTGGTTTGGTTTCGTAGCTGTGTTCGGTTTGGTTGCTGGGTTTGGTCTGGGAGCTGGGTTTGGTTTGGTAGTTGGGTTTGGTTTGGTAGCTGGGTCTGGTCTGGGAGCTGGGTTTGGTTTGGTAGTTGGGTTTGGTTTGGTAGCTGGGTTTGGTTTGGTAGCTGGGTTTGGTTTGGTAGCTGGGTTTGGTCTGGGAGCTGGGTTTGGTTTGGTAGCTGGGTCTGGTTTGGTAGCAGGATTAGTTGCAGGTTTTTTGGTCCTTACCGTTTTCTGTACCTTGGGATTGGAATTTGAGGGTAACAGTGAAGGGTCACTAGAACTAATAGGTACATGGTCGGTTACACTTAATGCTGCAAACTTATTGCTACAAGGTATGGAGCAGTTATTGCTATTAGTTTGATTAGGTGAAGGTCCTAAGTTTACAATGGTCCATTGGTTTTTTGGGCATTTTTTCAGTTTCATGGACAGGTTCTTATTTGGAGGAGGATACCTAGGAGATTTACTTATACTATTTATTGGAGTGGACAATTCTGGTGTAGTGGAAGGATCAGGATTCCTGGTAGCAGAAAGGCAAAGCAATCGTTGGGCCATTGAGACAATTACACTGGACGTAAATCTTGTCATAAAATTGTTTGATTCCGTTAACCATAAATTAATTTGAAGAAATTTAACAACGATGCTAGAAATTCGCTAAATAAACAAAGGCTTTTCGAGGCATATTTGCATTATTGCTATTACCAAAATGTATTAAAACGCACACTTAAATTAAGTCAGAAAAAAACAGTGAAAGTGAAAACATTTAATTGTCATCGGGGCACTCGAACGAATTACTGTTTTTAGGCCACCACAATATACTATCATTACCAGGTTAAAATAGACAAAGCTACCACCATAGATTAACCAAACTCCCTTAAGTATGCTTAATCTATGCTCCCTCTTATATACAAATTGTTGCTTCGACTAGAGCAAATTGTAGCTTAATAGACAGTACCTGGGAAGTAGGTATTCCATCGCCAATTTAAAGTTTATTAGATTTAGAATAAAAATAATAAAGCTTACAGTAGCTCAATTTAGCCATCGGAAAAATATTTTGCCGTCAAATATCATTTTATTTATTGAATAGGCCCTACCTATTTTGGACCACGCAAACTGAACAAGAAATATATTACCTTATTTGCCTTATTAAATTCTCCTTCGCTTAAAAACCAGCATAAACTGGTTAGGCTGCGGCAATATTTACAATTATAAAGTTATATTACAATTATATTACAATTATATATACAATTATATATGTAAATAAAAACAAACTTTTTAAATACCATGTTTTTTAACATTAAACGCACTAAAAAGTAGAAAGTAATTTATAAATATGTGGAGGGAATAAATACTTGTAAGATTTAAAACGAAAAATGTGGGGCGCATGCAATAGCTAATTTACAATTATCTTCACCAATTGAACTATTATTATCTATTGCATGTGCCCCAATTTTTTAAATTTTAAATCTTACAAGTATTTATTCTCTCCACAATTTGTAATTTTTTTTCTTCTTTTTTGTGAAATTAAAAACGTGGCATTTTTAAAAAGTATTTTTATTTATAAGTTATTTTCTACTTTTTAGTCTTTAATTTAAAACAACGTTTAACGAAACAAAACTACCTAATCATAAACCCACCTACCCTCACCCTACCCAGGGGGGGGGTGATAACTTGTTCCCTAGTTATTTACAGTAATCAAATAGTAAAGAACACCATGAAATTAACTCTAGAATAATAGAAACCAAATTTAATTGACAGTTTCCCCATCATGAACTAGATACGAAAAAACAAGCTTCAAAATTTACAACGTAATGAGAAGTCTATTAGTGTTGATTTGTATATGGTAGAACCTCGCAAGTAAATCACCCATGATAACAAGTTTAGTGTATTTTATCTTTCTTCCAATCACATGTTATTGCAAACCTCTATAAGAGGTCAAAACCTTGATTACAAGCAAGCGACATGTTAACGAGTTTCCTACTGTATTTTGGATAATATACAATTTTCAGTAGAGATTAGGTTAGTGAATTGTAGTATTGCTGACAGTTAGTCCATAATAAGTAGAGTCTGTGTTCAACTACAACTACTGGTCAGTTCATGTTCATTGGACTATTTAGATGTTAAAGTTTGTGTAAGTTTGTCTGTTCAATTAAGATCGACATGCAAAGTTTTCTTGAATGTGACTTTGTGACTGAATGTAATTCAAAGTGTGTTCTTGAATCAGACCTGCTTATGTAAATTGAGCCTACGAAACTGCAGTAGTCGTTTAGGCTTCTGTAAGCTGAAGGTTATTGCACTTTTATAAAGATTGAGTTTACCCCCCGTAATCGTGTGATATGTGTATCCACTTTTGCTGGAAGGGTGTTCGGAGGAGTCCTCTGAGTCTGGAAGGTATAAATCGCAGACGTCCTCGCGACGCTGTGGGTGGCTACAATTATATTGTCGCGGCGAACCAGCATCGAGTTATTGTTGATCATAACTTTACATCATAAACATAAACACGAGACGAGGTTGCAGTTTCATATTATATAGTATACAGGGTGTCTTCGACCATATGAGCAAACTTTGTCACGTTATTCAGCATGTCAAAAGAAACAAAAAATGTACAGTAATGAAACATTTGTCCTATCTCATTCCGTTTTCGGTATATGATCTGTCTGTATGTGATTTTTACAAAAACGTTCATAACTCCTTAACTCCTTGAGCTACAGCATTGAAATTCTGTATCTTATTTACCACTATGTCTATGCAAAATATGAATAAAAAATCTTGAACCGTTTAAAAATCGTGGCTTTAAAAATATTTTATGCCAAATTCCATGAAAACTATTAATTTTACAAAATATTTGCAGGAGATGTAAATACTAGGAAATGTTATGCAAATAACAACGATATCTTATAAGCTTAGTTTGGACAAAAATAACTGAAAAATTAATTTTTGTTCTTGCCATTGCCATACCTATAGTTTTCCCCATTTAAACAATGTTAAACTTTTAAACATAAATATAATGTCTTTTTTTAGATGATTTAGATGCAAATGCTAGGTTAAAAGAGGTTGGCGGCCTCTTTTAACCTTGCATTTGCCCGTCCACATAGACTAACCGCCCGTGCGTGAACCGTATACAGTAAAGCAAGGTGTGAGCCGGTACAGTACAAAGGTGAACTGTACTTTGGCAACATAAATAATGTTAAAATAATATAAAATGTTATTTCATGTAAAAATCCAATATATATGTATATTGTTATTGAGCCTCCTTTATATTAATATTTAATTTCACACCATATTTGAGTGTGCTGTTGTTGACTAAACGTGTTTCCTATGTTTTGGGAAATATTGCAATGTGCGATTGACACTTTGACCAAATAATAATAGTTTGTAGGTTAAATATATGGCTTTTTTTGCTAAAGAAGTTTAAATTTGTTGGAATATATTCCAACAACTCATACGTAGACGTAAACATGTCCCCTCTGCCTAAATATGTCCGGACATAACTATCGCTTAAATTATCCTAAGCCAATTATGATTTTCTAACGAGAGAAGAGAATGTCGAATTTGCGATTTTTCTTATTGCTTCTTAACTGTGGCTCTGTCGTAGGCCATCGTTAACGAAGGAGGCTTAGTTTTAGTTTTAATGGACGTTGGTAACTCGTTTTCAGTTTATTTATTTGTAAAAATACCTGTTAAATTTGTAACAAAAAATTAGTTGTATATTCATATAATCTTTTTATTTAAAACAAAACGGTCAAATAAAATAATCTACTGCTTGCCCTCTGGTATTTCAACCAAAGCGTAAAGACGTTATTGTAAAATTAAAATTAAAATGAGAGAAAAATTTAGGTAATATTAACACACAATCGTGATCAAACATGAAACCCCCGCCAAAGCAGCTCTCAGTTTTTCAATCACGTCGAGGAATTTACTTGCAAATTCTCAGGTCAATGTTATAGTAAGGTAAAAAAAACAGGTAAAATGGCAATTCAAAACAGCCTAATTTCTTGCAGTTTATGTTTCTTGATTAATGCCATGCAAATATTAAATTTGATAGAAGATGATTAAAAAGTTTATCTATAACAGTCAATCGAAATGCGATGTAACGCTATAGGCATAGCGAAAGTCCGTTTCACTTCGTTTTGACTTGTTTTTAATTTTGAGTTATGATACATGTAACTATTATAACTTCTCTTTCTGGTTCAAAACCACTAAAATTCCCTTGTATTATCGTAAAATATAGTGTGTGTGTTTCCAATTCGAATAAATTTTGACAGTTACGATGTGCGAAATGTAAAACTACTTATTGTTATTTTTAAGCACTTTCATCAGAGAATAAAGAAAGAGACAATATATCAGGAAATAAAACTATTGGTACAATCAATTACATCATATTAGAAAAACTCTCGGTATTTTCCTTCTAAATATTCTATCATATTTGTCCAAATCATGTTTGTGACAATGTAAAGTGAAAATAATACGACGAATTCAATGTTACTTAGTACCAAAGCGCTTGTCAACAATATATCTTTCCTACTATTTCCGAAGAAACTGATATTGATAAAATTATTTGTATGAAATTCTCATGGTAACTTTGGGAGCCCTAACGGAGTTTCAGGTCTGGAATAAGCCAAAACCTTAGCAGGCAGATTCTTAATGGATATTCTGCATATGTTACTGTCGAGATCGGAGTAGGTATACTACATAAATGATACTATAGTTTAAAATTGGTTTCCTCTTCACATTGACATTAACAAGTTTGATGAATAAAAAAAGAAAACGATATTGAAAGCAGTAGATATACTCCGTTGATAGTTAAATTGGACTATGTTCACCTTTATTTTAAAATTATCAACAGCCAAAAAAATGTAAATAGCGTACTTTCATATACATTTTGTCCACGTTGTATGCGTCGGTTTGATGTTTACATTTATTTATTGTCATTTCACTAATTTTAACAGAATAAATAACCAATTAATAAACTAACGTAGGTCTCTGGTATTACGACTAAAGATTGAAGAACCAGTGAGATATACGATATACTCGTTTTGTCAACTTCGGCGCTTTTAAACGTAAGCGGACACAAAGCTTACCGATTTAACTGTTGGATAAGAAGTGTACTTTTTTTAAAAGTCAAAGCTGCAACATAAACGATGAGAATGGAATGTCTACTGCACCATAGTGTAGTCGAATGTTTCACGCATCGCTAGATATTGACCAGACCCGAGCTCGGATCCAAAGTCCTTTGATCATGTCCTGTTATCACTTCTTTGTGGTACTTCTCTGCGAGACCGAGTCGTTCAATCCACTCCGTTTGCTGCTACCAGGTAAACCGTAAACAAAAACACCACCGTCGGTACAAACAACCGAATCGAAACCTCTTTGAGATCAACACATTAGTATCGATCGAATGTTATCGACTAGGATGTTTATCGATCTTTGATCAGCTGACACTCTTTGGTCCAAGAACACCTTCCGATTTGTCTGTGATTTTATTCCATTTTAGGCCTACTCGCGTTGGAAAATACAATGGTAATCTACATGGTGGAAAGAAAATACATAGGTGTGCTAAATTCCCGTCATATGCTGACGTCACCCAGATTGCAAACAAAAAATCAGCTGATTGTATTGCTAAAGTATATATTTGTTTTGATTTGATTTGATTGTTATTGTTTTTTTTTCTAAATTAGTCTAGTCAAGATATGAAAAAACACCCCTTATCCTTAAAAAAATTGCTCTAAAAGGTTTTTTGATGGTTTTCATTTCCAAAAAGTATGTTAAATTACATACTAAAAGTCTAATAAAATCGGAGTCTCGGAAATTGGATTTTTCCAATATGCCGTCCAAAAATTTGAAAAAATAATAAACCTTACTATTTTCCCTGTAAATTTTCTTCTGAACCTCCAATTTAGACCGAATTTGGTACAAACCTTTGAAACTGTATTATCTATAAACTATTCATGATTTAAGATAAATAATATACAGTAAACGTGTTGTATGAGGTAGAAAATAGGTAAAAATCTGTCTCAAGTTGTTAGTAGTAAATAACTTATTTCAATATTGGTCACTATAGGGAACAAAACATTTTATCTCTAGTCTGTGCTATACCCATGTTGTAAATCCTAAAAAAATATATGCAATTTAGCATTTTAATCATTAAATTATTTTACGTGGTGGTGGGATAGTTATAAAAAAACTATGTAATTCTTATGGAAATTCTGAAAATTACCATATCTTGATTGTTAATTCGTACGCTTGGATAATAATTCATCGTGGCCTGTATCGTCTCCACAGATACAAACACACACATATTTGTCATAAGCGAATTCTGTGTTGGGTCAAGTAATAGAATTTGTTTCAGTACTTATTTTTACGCTCATTCAATTCTTTTATTTTGTAATAGTTCACAAGTAGTTTATAAAAAAAATTATATGTATCATGTGTACAGGTTTATTTTGGCAATCCTGCTGTTAATCAGATGTTTTTTGACTTCATATGATTCCAATCGTATTGTTGTTCATGTTTACAGTTATTTAGATCAAATTTAGTCTAGTCAAGATATGAAATAAACCCCCTTAACCTTAAAAAAATTGATTTAAAAGATTTTTTGATGGTTTACATTTCCAATAAGTATGTGTAACAATGTACTAAAAGTCTAATAAAATCGGAGTATCGGAAATCGGGTTTTTCAATATGGCCAAAATTTTCAAATTTCGCTAAAATATTTCCATAGACAAGCAAGTTTTAACACTTTATTTATTCTCCATAAGAATAACATGGTCATTTTAAATGTACACTTTTTTATTTTCTCCGTGACCGTTAGGCATACAACAACGCTTCTGAATACGAAATTATTTGTTTTTATGATCTCTTCAAAATGGTTTGGAAATGAATTGCAACTTTTTACAGTGAAAAATGGGAAAATCCCATTTTTACCCCTTAAAAAATAGATCTTAAGCATACTCAATTTTTGGGCTTAACCTAGACAAATCTTAAATATACACAAATCATAATACAACAACTTTCTTCAGGGTTATATGTTTTTAGGTCAGTGTCACTAATGTAACCTGGACATTCTAAAATAAAAATATTTTGTCTTATGGTCTGGCAATCTATGGAGGAACGCCCAAAAAATTTAGATTCAGTTCTGAAACTCTAAAAATGCTATAAGAATCATGCTATACTTACTTAGACAAACGATAACTGTAAAAAATCAATTTTCAAAACTACACATTTTGACTGTCTTATCAATAAATATGTACTATAACTAGTGGCCTGTAGGGGCCATAGCCCCTAATTTAGACTACAATAAAAACCATATATAAAAAGACAAATATTCGAAATATGTTTTTAAAATTATCAATTTTATGTTACTTAAAATTAACAGTGTTTCTTTTTTATATCTTGGTTTTCCTTCCGTTGGAGTCGTATATTAGTTGCTCCTGATGTGTCAATGAAATACAATTGTAAACTAAAGATTTAATCAATAACACAACATAACGAATGGAAACGTGCACACGGTTTGTCCATTCATATGAAACTAGAAATAACATTTATATAAATTTATCAATCTCAGCTTCTATGAAAAACTAAAAAAAGGAAACCTTCAAGAGATCAAAATTTTTGAATCATTTTCCTACCAAATTAAAAAGTAAAATAAACCAAAATTATTTCATAAATCTAGTGAATCAACTTCTAAAAAAAGAAAAGAACTATTATTCATTTAAAGAGTTTTTTCAATTAATGTAAAAAAACCATGTTGAGATGCTCTGCTGGAAAAAATAAACAATAAAAACGATTCGATGACCCAAAGTGCCGCACCAGAGATTCTTTTAAGATTTGTTCACTGCAACTACTCTACTAGCTGCAAGAATTTGCAATGCTCCTGCAACAAAGTATGGGTTACCTTGTACTACAGCTTGTGGACTTTACCAGCTTGGAGAACAATGTGACAGTTCGTAAAGTGATCAAAACATTGAGTGTATAACATGATGAAAATTATGAATTATTATTTGTATGATGCTCTACTACTAACCACAAGAAAGTGTTACTATATTATACTCTTACTAATATTATAAATGTGACAGTTTGTTTGTTTGAAGTTCAATCACGCATTAACTACTGGTCCGATTGGGCTGAAATGTGGCTTTATGATAGCTCAGATTCCCTATTAATACAAGCCTATTCTTATCTCAAAAAATCCTTTCGGGCTAAAAATTTATAGATATTTATTTAAGTAAATAAAATATGTATGTTGAATTTTAGCAAGCTTGTGATCTTTATTTTAAGACCTATTATTGCATTTTTCAAGCAAAAAATAGTCATAAATTAAAATACCCCCGCCGCAGCAAACCTGCACCCTAAGCGAATTTCAATTTGCCTGATTGAATTTACACTAAAATATCACATTAAAATATCACATTTATTCCCTATTTAAATATCACTACTTTAACTAGTACTTCGGTTTGCTGTGACAGGGAAGGGTAAAAAAGAGTTTTTAGTAAAATGTTAAATAGTTTAGTATAAAACAAATGCATTTTCCAAATTTGATAAAAATATATTCATATGCAGGCTAACTACAACAAGTTTTCTTATTCTCCGTAAAAATAACATAAGAATTTTAAATTTAATTTTTTTTTTTTAATTTTCTCCGTAACTAGGTATTAGGCCCATGACAACGCTTCATTGTACTAAATTGTTTTTTTTTCTGAGCCCTAAAATGGTTTCAAAATAAATTGCTAAATTTTACGATTTTAGGGTCAAAAATGGGGAAAACCAATTTTTACCCCATAAAACCCCCCATAAACCCCTGTTCCCATGGTCCGATCATGCTGGTTCGCGAACTCGTTCAAATAAATGTATGTTTACATGTTTGTACCAAATTTCATCGAATTCGGATCATTTTTGCTTGAGTTATTGTGCTAACGGACACATTTGACCAAAATATTGGACGCCATCTTGAATTTTGGACTTCCGAGACTCCGATTTCATTAGACTTTTTTTCCTGGAAAATACACATAATTCTAAGTCAAAATAACCAATAAAACAATTTAAAGCAATTTTTTTAGGGTTCTCGTACGGATTGACTCGACTAAATGGTAAAATGGTGTTTGCAATCTGAGTAACGTCAGCATACCACGGGAATAGCACACCTATGTATTTTCCTTCCACCGTGGTTAATCTATATATTATTTTAAGACTTATCTGTAATCAATCAAATCAATTTATTGTTGTAGACATTTCACAATGCATTGACAGTAGTCACAAAATACATAGTGCTGTTATTAAATACAGCAAATGAATAGTTACATGTAATCAATCAATATAATAAGACAGTACAATAAAAAAATTATATATATACATATAAAATACAGGCACAATTAAATAGAAATATTTTGACATGTAAAAAAATCCTCCAATCATATGGACATTTTTGTATTAAATATGTTTTCATTTTTGATTTGAAAGTGTTCAATGACAACTCCCGAGACTCCACTGATAAATTATTAAACAATTTATCTGCCATGTATTGAATGTTTGTTTGACTCTTTGAGTATTTTGTAAGTTGTCTTTAAATCTGGTTTCATAATTATGTTTATTTGAATTTTCTGAAAAAATTCCAAATGATTTTTTACACACAACAAAACTTGAAGAATATATATTGCAGGTAAAGTTAAAATTTGGAAATGTTTAAATATAGGTTTACAGTGAGTTCTAGAGCGTACACCACTTACAAGCCTTATCGCCCTTTTTTGCAATTTAAATAACTTTTTGGAATATGATTGGAAACCTCACGCCAAAATTCCATAACTCAATAAACTATGTATCTGTGCATAATACACTGTTATCATAACATCTTGTGTTACACAACCTTTTAATCTTCATAAACAGTATACACCTTTCGACAGCTTGGTTGCGGTTATGTCAATGTGATCCTTCGATTCTAGTTTTGAATTTAAATTAATTCCAAGAAATTTTAAAGGTTTTATCTCATTAAATAGGGGCTGTCTATTTGAGAAACAAATTTCCAAATCTTGCAATTTATTTAGATTTAGGCATAATCTATTTGCATTAAACCACTGATAAATCAGATCTGTAGCAATTTGCAGGATGCGATTAATTTGATCTCTAGATTCAGAACAAACATTCAAGCCTAGGTCATCAGCGTAAAGAAAACTATTAGTATTTTCACCTAACAAATTGTATGGCAGATCATTGATGTAGATATTAAACAGTAGTGGCCCTAAAGATGAACCCTGAGGAACACCAACGTCTATATTTTTTCCTAGAGATAGCTCATTTTTGAAACTAACAAATTGTTCTCTATTTTTTAAATACGAATTGATAAGTTTAATTGAATTGTCTTGAAAACCATAAAATTGTAATTTGTTTTTTAATATGCTGTGATTAACAGTGTCAAATGCTTTTGACATGTCAAAAGAACGAAAACAAACCAGTCTTTTGTTCTCTATATTTTTAACTTAATGGTACGTAGCTCCTTTTTTATTTTAGTTATTTTATATGTCTTGGTCTTAAAATAGGCCTACTCATAGAACACAATTGATATTGATAGTTTGAATCAGTTGAGTTCAAGATACTTTATTACTCCATAAAAAAACATAAATTTGATTATTTCTTGGATATGGAATTTAGATTTAGATATATTTAGGGTACTCATTTCTAATTACGTTATCCTATAGGTTTTGATCTACACCCTTCAGTGAAATGCCAGATTTCTTTTTAGTTATTGATTACTAAGATCAGGCGTACCTTAAGCACGCTGCTGAATCACGAACAACTCAAATTGTTTCAAAAATGGAGTTATTTATCATTGATCAAATAATTAAACGATTTAGCTTGAAACATCAACAGTAACCGTCGATTTTGAAGGGTTTTACCTAGTATAGTTGAATTGTATATTGTCACATATTATCTTTGACTATTAATACAACAACTTATGTATCCAATTAATAGTCAATGATATTATGTTCAAGTATTGATTTCAAGGCACTGCTGGTGGAAATCAAGTTTAATTGTAAAAAATGATAATTAGATTAAAGTTTTCTTTGTGTCCGGTTAGAGAAGTTTGATTAACTACTTCTCTCTAATTTCAGGGGGTGTATATAGTCTTTTTTATAGTGCGGGAACACTGCCTTTTGGCAGTATGTCTGTGTGTGTAATCATTAAACATCAACATAAAAAAAAAATTATATTTGGTTGTAACCATTAAGAATTAAATTTTATACTCTTCAGTTACTTTTACCTAGAGAACACTAGTTGGACCGCTTGTGTAATGAAGTGAGTTACTATGAAAACTCTCCCCATACGCAGAAGAAGATTGTTCGTAGGGAGCAATTAATTGAAATATAGTAGTTTTTATGTGTGTAAAAACACATAATATACCTATATGTATGTGTTCTTGTATGTATTAATTTGGAACTGTTTTTCTTTGTGACAGCTAATTTGAGAGAACGGCTGGGTGTAAAAACTCGGTAGGGGTCTCTAAAGAAAGGTCTTGGTCTGTAGATGAGCCATCAAAAGAGAAACTGGTAAATTCCCTTGGGGCTCTGCCCCAGTGGCCTTCAAATACCAATCCCATGTTATTCTTATGGAGGAAAAACGGGGTTCTGTCACAGCTAATTACAGAGAAGGGCTGGGTGTAGAAACTTGATAGGGGTCTCTAAAGAAAGGTTTTAGTCTGTAGATGAGCCATCAAAAGAGAAACGTGGTGAATTCCCTTGGGGCTCTGCCCCAGAGGCCTTTAAAGTTCCCTCTTCAGATGTGTTTACATTACGACCATAAGCATACATTTATTATTATTTATTTTGAAAACTGAGTTTACTAAAAAACTTTGCCTATTAGACACAGTAAAAAAAAAACTTAAATGTACGATATAAATAACATGTAACATAGATTAATAACGTTGTCCATATAAATGATTTTGAATTATTTTACATGATTCTTTAACACTTTTATGACTATTTCATTTTTTAATTTTGATGGAAGATTATATATTTTTTTTAAATTCGTCAAAAATTTTGTAATAGTCCAATCATTATGCACCAATCATTATGCCAATTACTGATATAGAATTTAGATTATATTTGTTTCTTAAATAAGTTTCACATTTACTATAAATTTTCCTCTTTTCTTCATCTACTTCTAGGGGTTGATTTGTTGATGTTACGAACCTTATAGTTAGATCAATTACAATTCCACTTTTTAGATTTTGTATCATAAATTAAAATGTCCAATCTTCTGTTCGATCCACCATCTTCGATGCAATGTATTTCTTCTACTACTTGCCAGCCTTTCTTTCGTAGTTCTTCTGCGATCATTGCTCTTACAGCATGGTGTCTTGCATTACGCAGTAAGGCACCAAAGGGACAAGATCCAAGGACATGCGGAAGGGTTTCAGGCTCCTTGCAATGTCTGCAAAGGGTTCCATCCTGGCTTCGCCCTGGTACGCTGCGTACTGGTACAACACCAGATATCATTTTTAATGAAGTGATCCATTCTCCTGTAGTAAGGCAATTTTTTAAATATGTCCATGTGTTGCTACTAGGCACTTCTTTGAATAATTCTATTCCTTTACCTTTACATGGTAATTTAGACCAAAGTTCAAATTCTTTCAACTGTAATTTTGATCTCAAATTTAAACCAATTCTTATTTTCACTTTAAATTCAAAATCATGTGTAAAAATATCATCAATTTCTATTTGAAGTTTTTGAAGTGACATGGTAATTCTTTGGGGGATGTTTATTAGCTCGTTTACATGGCTATTTTGTACGTTTTTTTTAATTACACACATGTTTATATGCTGTATAGAACATTTTGCTCGAATTATTCCCAGACCTTTGAATCTTTTAGGGGAATATAAGAATGAATTGGGTGTGTCACTTGGTAGAGTGAGAATTTATTTTACTGCACTTCTAATAATTTTATCGATGTCCTCAAGAAATGTAATACTTATTAATTCGTTTGGTGTTACTTGCAAAACATATGTTAGTCTAGGCCAGAGGTACTGATTTATGATATTCAATTTCTGATTTTGGACTTAAAACATTAGTTCCAACTAATCTTTCTAGATCTTTTTGAAAGTTTTGTATAACTTCACACCTATCAAAAACTATTTCATTTTCAACATTTACACCAAGATATTTAATTTTTTCCCCAAGTTTTAGAGTATTGAATTTAATAACATTTTGTTCATTTTCAATGTAGTTGTCCTCTTCAACAAGTTTGCCTTTCTTAATATTAATTATTTTTGATTTATTTATATTAATATCAAGGTCAATTTGAGAAAGTAGTTCTTTTGTTGTCCTAATCAATTTAGACATTGATTTTTCTGTGTTAGAGAAAAACACTATGTCATCTGCAAAGGCAGCGATGCTAATATTGTCTAAATTAGAATTAATGTTATATCCAAATTTGTTAGATACTTTTTTTTCTGAAATAGTATTTAAGATATCATTTATAGCTACATTAAAAAAGATTGGAGAAAGGGGAGACCCTTGAAAAACACCTCTTTTCAATAAATTTTTTTTCAGATTTGGTATTTTTAATCCTAATTCTTGTATAGTTATCTTGTATTAAATTTATTAATAAGTTTTTTAATATTGAAGGCATTTCTGTTGATTGGAGACATCTTTTTAAATGTGCGTGACCAATAAAATCAAATGCCTTTGAAACATCTAACATAGCAATCATACAGTCTTTTTTATTCGTTTTTGCATCTTGTAAACAACCATTGACCAGGGCTAGGTTTATGAAGGCTCCAGGTTGAGCTACAAACCCTCTTTGGTTGACATTAAGTTCTATGTAATTTCTTGTTCTTTTCTCCAGCACTCTCTCTATCAATCTTCTAAGAGTTGAACAGACTGAAATTGGTCACCAATTAGCAGGATCAGCGGGATCATTCCCTTTATATATTAAAATAGTTTTTGCTTCTCTAAAACTTTCTGGGACTAAATTAAATTTCAACATAATATTTGTAAGATTGTCTTTAAAGTTCTGATTAACACTCGGTCAGGGCCAGGTGAACTGTCAATCAAGCTACTTTTGAATGAAACAGCTGTTAATATTTAAATTTTGATTTACTAAATTTGTCAAAATGAAGTATTTGCAATGGTTTTTGCTGATTTTAAAATCGATTTTCTTCTGAATCGTGTTATGTTTTGCAATATAATGTTCTTTACCAAATCAGTGGAAAATCCTAATATCACAGTAACTCTTAAAATGATTTCTTATGGCGTTAACTTATATCTATTGTATGGGTTGGTTTCTGCCTTTTTTACCACTTCTAGGAGATTGCACGTAGACGATATTCTTTGGTGTACCGCATCTGTAGTAAACGATACTTGGTTGGTGTCATTTTAAAAATTACAATGGAAAAAAGAGAGAAATTATGGACAATTTGATATACTAAAAATAAAACTGAATTAACACTGTGCTACATTTCTTGAGCAATAATTGAAAGTGCCGTTTGCATACAATGGAAACAGGAAAGTCATAGAACACAACAAAGTACAGTAGAAGAAATAGAAATAATGTTTTTTTTTTCCATTTATAACCGTTATTATAGACAACCTAATGCAGCTATGAGTGGGGAAAATTTGTAGAAAACGCTAAAAAAACAAGGTCAGCTTTTGGAAAAAGATAAGATATTTACAAAAGATTTTGATTATATCTAACTGCTGTGTACATCTTGAGTATTTCCATAATCTTTGAGTCGACTCTTATAAAGTCATCGGAAATTATGACTGTTATTCGTTTTAAAATAACGCCTGTAATGCTTCGCAATTGCTCGAATTCGAGCAACAGGTACACTAGTATACATTTATTTCTTAAAAGGCTGTATTTTTCAATGTGTCATTCAAAACATATGTTATGTTAATACATATTTAATAACAACATTATCTAAGGTGTCAAGACGTAAAAGGAGGAACAAATATGTGACATTAATTTCATCAAAGTCTCGTGTTTCTCCATTGAAGGTGACTTCAATTCCAAGATTGGAGCTTTGTGGCGCTTTGCTACTTAGTCAATAAGCCCAAGTTCTCATCAAAGCAATGAACATTGACGCCAATAATGTTTATTATTACCCTGACTCAACTGTTGTTCTTTGGATCAATTCGAGAACATCGATTTTGGAAAGAAGGCTCAAACCTTCGACTTGATACGAGTGTCAACTCACTCCTAGAGCTGCGTAAAGCAAATAATGTAACAGCCGTCTCTTTTCATGTTCATGGTCATGATATATTTAGCAAGTATTCATCATTGCAGAAACTTTTACAATGTTGTAGCATATTGTCTAAGGTTTTATAAAAATCCAAAATCCAAAGATTGTCTCATAGGTTCCCTTACATGTTCAGAAATAAATGAAGAATTTCTCTTATAAAACTAGCTCAATCTCATTCTCCCATGAACTGAAAACATTCAAGGAAAACAATTATGTTGATAAATCAAGCTTACAGCTAAATCCTTTTCTTGATGACCAAGGGCTAGCTGATCAGAGTAGGTGGTCGACTGAAACATTCAACTTTAAGTGTTGATATAAACATCCAATTATTCTCGATCACAAACATAGCCTAAAATGGTTAAGTGCAGAAGATCTACACATGTACTTCATGCAGGACCACAACGTTTATTGAGTTCTCTTCGAGAAACTTATTGGCCATTAAATGGTAGAAGTTTAGTTAGAAGTGGTTGACAAATGCCTGAAATACTTTAAGACTAAACTTAAGGCTACCAATCAACTAATGGGTCAACTACCTCAAAACAGAGTTTAACCTTCAAGCCTTCAAGACTATTCTCCCATTGTGGATTAGATTATTTTGGACCTGTTTATATGCAAGCTACAACAAAAGGACTAAGGTTACAAAAGCACACGTTTCTCTGTTTGTGTGTTTCACTACAAAAGGCCATTCATCATGAACTAGTTGAGGATTTAACGACAGATTCGTTCCTTGCTGCCTTAATACGGTTTGTATCTTGCAAAGGTAAACCATATGGTACAAAATTTACTCGGATAATGCTATAGTATATTTCGTACCTAGGGCCGAAAATGAGGTTTTGCCGGCTCGAGATAGTTTTTAAGTTCGAGACGAAGTCGAGAACTTAAATCGATCGAGAGCCGCAAAACCATTTCGGTCCGTGGTACGAACGCTATTTTTCACCACACTATACCCTATTACCACTATTCACCACAATAATAATGAACACTGATAGTCAACACAACTACAACTTTAAGGTTATGTGAAGAAATAATTTGAGGAATCAGCAAAAATAAAAATATATAGTTGCTAGGCAACGGTGACAATAACACAATTCTATTGAAATGCTATGGATTTTGATTATGTATTTAAAATGCATTCATGTTTTAAGTAAGTAAGCGGACAGCTGATTTTGCGGCCCCGGCCTGTAAAAACCTGCTCGGTCCCCAAATTATGGACAGCTGGCATCGCCAGCAAAACCTAACTTTCGGCCACCAATTAACGTATGTAATACAGCCAAAAACATGATAGTGTGGTGAAAAAACATTTGTTGGTGCAGACAAGGAACTACAAGAGTTTAAATATTTGTGGTGTTCAGAGTATCACAACAGCCAATTACTATCAAGCTGCACAAGGGATCACCTGGAGTTTCATCCCCACTCATTCACCAAATTTCGGAGGGCTATGGGAAGCTGGAGTGTGTTAGTGAAATACCAACTAAAGCAAGTAGTAAGTTACAAAATACAAAATTAACTTTCAATGAAATGTACACTTTATTAGTACAAATAGAAGCTTGTATCAATTCAAGCCCTTTAACACTTTTATCCAGCGATCCAAATATCCTTCCGCCCTTATCACCTGCTCATTTCTTAATTAGAACTCCTTTCACCAGTGCTCCGGAACCTAATATTAAAGATCAGAAATTAAATAGACTTTCTCGATGGCAACATGTCCAACAACTCTTACAGCATTTTTGGAACCGATGGTGCAAAGAAAATCTGAACCAACTGCAGAAAATGTCAAGGTGGAATACATCAAGACCCAACATGAAATTTTTTTTTTTGTTTATACTTATTAAATAATTAAACAATTAACAATTAAAACGACATTATAATTGTTACAGTCCACTGTTACTTTAATTTTTTTTTAAGAGGTTGGCGGCTTCTTTTAACCTTGCATTTGCCTGTCCACATAGACTACAGATCTGTGCGTGAAACGTATCCAGCAAAGCAAGGGGTGAGCCGGTACAGTACAAAGGTGAACTGTACTGATAAAATGTTTTGGCAGTGACAATCAGGATCCGAACCCCGACATCGCTGCCTTGGGCCCGAAGTCCGTGACGCTACCAACTGAGCCACCGACTCACCGAACAACACACAACATGTACTAACATTTTCTATCCTTTGTTTTACAATTTAAATCAATTTTACTTCACATTATGTTCCATTGTGCGATTGTATAATATTTTGGTAAATAAATTACTTTTTCTTATCCCAGCTTCGCATAAATTTTTGTTCCAGAGGAGAGGTCAACTACTTCCATGCCTCCATGTTCAGAATGCGTTAGTTCACTGTTACGGTGCTGCCGTCTAGGTGGAGACTCCCAGAACTACCTCAGACCCTTCTACCCCCACCCAGCCACTCTGCTGCATACTCCTCGCCCCATCAGGCCTTACACTAACCGTGAGTAACCAACCACACACAATACATACAGTAACTAAGGTATTGATACAGATATACTACCGTACCATGAATTAGACATTTCAGTAAACGGTTTGAGGAGGACTTGTAAATGGATTAGCTATATTGTTGAAGTAGTTCACTCTCATGCACTTTTTGTTAGGTCAAGGAAAATGATGATGTATCTTGCAACAGAGCCAGCCTCATCTAGTCATCTATAAACATGGTTTTCTTTACCACATCAATTCTTTGGTTGTTCCAAACAGAAAGGGCATATTCTTGCAAAAACCACCTCAACTTAGGCCTGCAATTCAATTGCATGTGATGGGACATGGGGCTATGAGAGATAATTGTGCCCTTCACAATTGTTGGGTAATTTGTCTCTTCGTTGTGTCCCCAACGCCAACGGCCCCAACAAACCTAAGACCTCTTGAGGACCCATTAATTAAAGTGGCCCTCCTGCCTCAACTGATATGTCCCTGTCAACTAACCATCATATTGTGAAAAAACAAATATAAATTAAAACTTAGCACATCAAAAACAAATAAATTTCAACAGGAAGTGTTTGGGTGTCTTACTGAATCCCTCCACAACATCCTATTGTTATTTCAATAACCTGACGACCTGGGTTGTCCAGTGATTCTGGAGAGTGAAGCACCAGAGAGGAGTCCGCTAGCTGCCAGCAACTCTGGAGGCAAGCGCAAGAGGTCCTGGTCCCGGGCGGTGTTCTCCAATCTGCAGAGGAAGGGGCTGGAGAAGAGGTTCCAACTGCAGAAGTACATCACCAAACCTGACAGACGACAACTAGCAGCCACCCTGGGGCTCACTGATGCTCAGGTAGCGTATAGTTGATAAGTTAGTCTGACGGTCACTACCGTAACACCTGAATCCATACGTAGCAGTAGAAGGGTTAAGTTAGTAGAAAAAGAACAGAAGGGATGAATCTGTCATGCATTCGTAACTGGATCCAGCTGTCCTTGATAAGGGATTTCAATAAATTAACAGATTTTGAACCAGATTATAGATTATAGAACCAGTAACAAAGCTATCATATAATCCTTTCAACACTCATCCTTCACTCATATTTTAATTTTCTGTGTTTTATTAATCTTATCTAATACAAAGAACATACTCCTCACTTGAGCTTGTGGTGGGTTCCACATTATCACATTGCTAGAAGACATCAGTCATTGGTGGGATTTAAACCTTTGTCCCCAGAACAAGAGAATCAAGCTCTAACTCAGCTTATGTGGCTCAAATTGTATAGTTTTTTATATAGGTGGAATAAAACACAGTGTTAGTTTCCTTAGTAACCAAATATTCAGTTTGAAAATTAACATCATTGCACAAGGAGCCTTTAAAAATCTAAAATCTTTCTAAATTACACTATTGATCAACTTTAGCAATAATTTTGTATAAGTTATCATGGACCAGTCAGGAAAAGCTTCTGGTGCAAAGAAAATCACCATCTTGGTACCCAAGCCTACGAGGATGCCTTACATTAACTTTGTGCAAGCTTTCCGCAATACTCACCTGGGAGAGTTCAGTCCAAAAGAAATGATAAGAGAAGCTGCTGTAGCTTGGAGGTCACTTAGTGATGGTGACAAGAAGCCATTTGTTGATCTAGCAACTACCCAGAAGGCCAAGCAGCCGCGCCAGAAGAAAGTCAAGCGGCTTAGAAGACGTAGGGCTGACAGTGAATACTCTTATTAATAGCTCCTTGCTGCTTTTCCTTGTACAAATCTTTTGTGAATGTATGACTTGAATGCTTAAAACAAAATGTCTAATTAAAGGCTTATTTTAATATAATTGTTTTGATGTGTTTAAAAAAAAGTTGAGTTTAGGTCTTAGTTGCAACTAATATTATGGTATCTTGCTTATTAACAGCCAGCTAAGGAAATAGCTACAACCAATCACAACCAACAACACAACAATACAATCAGAACCATAACATTGGTTGGTGTAATGAGTAAGGAACAACTTCAAGCCAAATTTCATCAAAATCGGATAAAAATTACTCAAGTCATCGCATTTTCGGAGGTAGTATATACAGGGTGTACAAAAAGTTCCGGGTCTGTATTGAAAATAGAGCTACAAAACTTTGCACAAAGTTTCCAGACATAAAAATCAATTTTATCACATATTCAGTGATCCGCTACCTCCTTTTATTAGTAGAATACAATGCTGCAAATTTTAGTTCAAAATAACAACTGATTAAAAAATGGCAATCGTTCAAAGATTCAAAATGGCAGATTCAAGAAGTATTTAAATGGCTGCCATTTTTTACTAGATAATCTGTTTGTGCTCAAATTTGTGCCATTGTATTCTACTAATAAAGACCTTTTATTCAATATGCACATCAAACTATCCTTACATTTTAGATATTCTTCTGACTCCTAGCGTTCCCCTGAGGAAGTAGGGTGATCACTGAATTTGTGAATATAGATTTTTATATCCAGTAGCTTTTTGCAAAGTTTTGTAGCTCCATTTTAAATATTTCACAAAATATGTAACCAACCTGGGACTTTTTGGACACAACCCTGTATGCATAATTCTATATAAAAATTGTAACAAATAGTGTTTTTGGCCTCAGGGGACATAAACATTTAAAAAGTATATTGGCTCCAGGTTTAGGTAGTTAGGCATGCCACCAACGCTAATAGCTACTTCCCAATAGGTTAATTCACTAAAAATCATCATTTATTTTAACATGTTTGCTACTGATCGCCACATATATGCGACGCTGCAGTCATTGTCACAGACGGAGATATACATTTTAATGTTACACATCTAGACCGGGTGTCCCTAGGTTCACAGTACACGCAGATCATGGGCCAGTGATATAGCAATGTAAAAATAGTTTTACCAAAGATCATACGACCTCACTAACCATCATATCCACAAACCAAGTGACGCACATATGTGGCAGACATCTCTAGTAGACCATTGCAAAAAATTCAGGGCCTTAAAACATACCATTATGAAGATATGATTATTTAAATAGCATTGGTACACCGACGCAAATTTGCAACGTCAGTCTATTTTACCAGTCTATGTGACCAGCCATCGCATATATGGGACGGCAATTCATCGGTAGAAAGAGGCCGTCCCATATGTGCGTCACTGGTCCATATGAATGACAAATTAAGTACTTTTGTGGTAGCTAACGTGTTAAACTGGATGCTTTACCTATCTGTTTCAGGTCAAAGTGTGGTTTCAGAATCGCAGAATGAAGTGGAGACACAGCAAAGAGCTTAAGTTCCATTCTGGGAACTTCGCTTCTTCCGAGTCCCAAGAAAGTTACACTTCACCTTCTTTTTCGTCCAATGTGCATGAGCGAAACAAATAAATGTATATATGTTTTTGTAAATATTAATACTGATCTCAAAGTTTACTGCTACCCAATGCTTTTTGTACACAACTATTTTTCAATAATTAAACTAATCTTGGGTTGAACACCTAAAAACGACAGATTTCCTTATAATTTCATGCACAGTGACAGTTGATAATAACATGAAATTAAATTACTGTATGTGGAGGAAATCTCATGATAACCATCAGGTTTGACTTTAGTTGGGTTAGAATTAAAATTGCTGGTAGAAAACAACTCAAAAACCAATATCATTTCCCTTATTGCTCGGTTTTTACAGAAAATTAGATAATGTAGAATGGAAATGTTATGACACAACAGCATGTACTCTTATCATCATCTCAATGCTTATGACTACCCAATTGCTTGAATTCTGTCTTTAACTTCAAGTTGTTATTGCTAACTTGCCAAGGAGTAGGTGAATAAGAAATGCAACATGATACTATTAAATTTATTTCATTGTGGTGAGTTAAGACAGTGATTGATATGATGATTGCCTTATAAAGACATTTACCTGTATCTAAAGAAATAGAACTAAGCCAGTGCAGTGCGTAAGAACAGTTATGAATTAAAAATAAATCTACCACTCCATCTGTATACAGAAAATAAAATTACATTAAACATATATTAATTACCGTAACAAATTACATGTAAAATAACATGTAATAATTACTAGTACATTGTCCCTTGAAATTCAACAACAACGGTGACCTTTTTAAAAGATTCTGTTTACAATTGAAACATGACTTGATGGTTTAGGACTTAAGCATGGGCGTCCATCAATATAAGCAATACGGGGCTCGAGAGCCCCCCCCCCTCCCTATAAGATTACATTAGGTAGCCTTATTAGACTAGCCAGACTAGTTAATCAGATTTTTAAAATATAGTGCAAAAATAAAATAAATTTACGGTAGGTACTTGACTTAAAGAAAATTTAGTTACACAAATGTGTAAAATTCTACCATTTTGTACATCAATTTGTATATGAGAACCCCTGAATCCCCTTTTTAAAGGGAGTTATTCCTTTTCCTCTAGACACCCAGTTCCCCTTATGGAGCAGCTATATGGACGTCGATGGTATGTAAAATCATAAAAATAAAGCAAATAAAGTAATAAAGTAAATAAATAATGTAAATAAAGTAAAATTATAGTGTTATAACTTTGTTATCTGTTAATTTACTATTATTTTTCAGACTAAAGGCTGCTAAACAGGTGGAGTATCGTGTTGAGTGTGTAGTGTAAAAGAACATCCAAGAAGAGTTAAATGTGTAGAGATATAAAGTCAATGGTTAAATAGACAACCTGAAGTGGAGTTGAGTGATTTCCTTCTCACATTTGTTTACTTTGCTTTTTTACGTTGAGGAAATAATACTTGTAGTCCAAAAAACTTAGTCTTTAAGGTAATTTTAAAAGTACATTTTACACAGACATGCATTCTAATCATTTGTGAGCAATGTGAAAAGTGTACTCAAATTGTGTAAATCAAGCCTTGAGAATGGTTTTTTTTCGTACAAGAGATATTAGACATAATTTCAAGCCTTCTTGACTTCCTGCACCTCCACCATGAAGAGATACAGAGAGACCAAAGTTTTGATGACCTGAAAACAATTGAAATAGTTATTCAAGCAGGTATTATAAAGCTTTTGGTTAATTTGGTTCAATACCGACACGAGTGCCTTCTCTTTCAGATTTACCTGACATAGAAATTTAATTGTCCGTCTATAATTCTGCTGTTCAAAAATATTTAATAGACCCTTTTAGTCCTTTGAGATCAGTGTAAACTTTGACTATTCATATGATACCGGGATTCGGACATTCCATTCCTTTGCTAATCATGTAACCAAGTTTAAAAATTAAAAAAGTAACTTGTTTGATTAAGCCACAAACTACAGTCGCTCCTTTCCCTAAAGGAGTTTTAATTGGTGTATAAATACCCTAAATATTTATAACCAATTCCTACCTGGTAGAAAAAATAACTTGTTTAAAACAGCATACTGTATGTTAATGTAATCTAACACATTATATTATCAGAAAAAAATAAAGCTTAGATATTAGCAAACCGCATGAAAGGCTCACTCAACTTTGTCCCTTTGAGTTAGAACTTGACTACAGAGAGTTATCAATTGAGAATAACTGTTGGTATTCAAGTGTTTGTGTGTAGAGAGTTAAACTAAGCATTTTCTACTTTAAGACACAGCATGATGAATCCAAATAGTATGCTTTGCACAGGACGGTCGTGGGTGTATTAAAATATAAACAGTGTTTATGGTGTAAAAAGAAAAGAAGATCCAACAATAACACATTGTAAAATGAGGCAAACTTACAAATACGTATGAATAGCAGTGTGAACATTGTTTTCTTTCTTATGTTTTAGTATTTCATCAGTGAAAGGGAAAATTATTGTAAACTATATCTTAACATGTTCAATATCAACTAGGCCTATCATAGTATGTAGAAAAACTAAGAGACAAGAAGAACTTAAACATTATAACAATCTGTGGGTATACCATTCATTAAGACAAGAAGAGATTGGTAGGGTATCTGAGTACCACTCCTTGCTTTGCTGTAAACGATCCACGCACGGGCGCTTAGTCTATGTGGACAGGCAAATGCAAGGTTAAAAGAGGCCGCCAACCTCATTTTTTAAAAAAAGAAAAAAAAGAAAAAGATGAGTGGTAGTGCTCATAGTAATAAAATAACCCCGCACAGCAAACCTACCGACTAAGAAAATTTCCATTTGTCTGAATTAATTTTTCAATCAAATCTATTTTCAAGGGGATCTGTCATCAGGCTCACAGATTGTGAAGTTTCTTGAGGTTTGTCTGGGAGTGAAAACCCCCAAGTGGCTGGTCCACATTAGACAGCAAGGTCCCCCTTAATAATAAGTCGAGGCTCAAGAGATAGGATGTCTACTTAAACACTCCAAGACAGATTCAATGCGATTAACAGCTGCTAAACCTACCCATGTGAAGGTTGTACAACTGAGTGGCATGCTGGGAACTCCGATGACACAAGCCTGTACTCTGGTGTTGACTCTCTGTAGCACCAGCACCAAACTTTTGCGGAACTGAGGGGAACATTCATACCACGGACCATGGACAAGGGGAGCTGCTACACTGCCACTCTGAAAGATTGAGAGACACCAGTTCAGTGTCTTACAAGTTACAAAATTAATGCTTATACTCAGATTACTCTAGAATTACCTTGAGGAAGAAGGAATAGGTACATAGCTTACAATCAGGCCTACACCAGGGTTGCTTTAGTAAATGGGCCTGAGCCCAGGGCCATTTTAGGTATTTTGGTAGTGAAAGGAAGATAAATTTTCCCCGCAAGGAAAGGGAAGAGGGATCCAAATATCTCTCAGGCCCATAGCGTGTTACCAGTACATGCAAACCCTGCCTGGGCCTGAATTACAAAAGAAAGAGTTCCAGGCAGTTCACAGCTCACAAAAAGTTCACAACTAGTGTGATATTTCGTCCTTGAAAGAGGGCTTCTACAGAAGAAAGTTGTAGAATGGTAGCTGTGCTAGTTTTGAAGGCTGTTAGGTTGGGAATTTGACACGAAACATCAAACTAACTATGTTGTGAACTTTATATGTGCCTGGATCTCTTATCTTGGGTAGTCTGTTAGCTGATTATCCATTCCTTTGGTTATCAATGTATTCCTAAAATAAGTACTTTTTCGGTTCGGCAGTGAATTAGATCTTATAACATCGTTGGCTCTGAAAAGACTCATGAATTTTTCAAATTTAGCGTTTTGCCCTTTAGCAATAAGATGTTTTGCAATCCATCATATTCAATGAGTGTGATGCAAAAAAAAAAAAAAAAAAACAAATCCATGCCAAATGATGGAAGTATAATCATTATTTCCACCATTGGTCCACTTTTTCTAGCTCATTGTATGGACACAAGTCAAGTACTATACGTAACTATACCTCTAGGGCATGTAGGATGGAGTAACATTTTTATGGTTACTAATCTTTCAGTTTAATTAATAGGTAGTATAAGTTTAGCAATGAAAGTGACTAAAATGCAAATACAGACAGATTAGGATAAGCTTACCTCAGCCTTTTTCAATTTTCTAAAACTATTGCAAGGTTAGGAATCTTTGAATGGTACTTTTGACAGAAATGAAGAGAAGATACTAGCACCACACTTGATAAGTACCTGGAGGGCTAATTGATCTCCAGCTTCTGACATGAAGAACATACAGAGCAGGTTGACAATGCTGAAGAGAACAACTGCCGCTGACTGCACACCTTCAAAACCATTCGTCTGTCAACAAAATAAAAAGCTTTATTTATACCTAGGGATTTTTATAGTCCAATGAAACTACCCTAGGACAAAGGTCCTCTTCAGTCCAAACCACTGGTGATGAAAATAATAAATAATAAGATATTTAATAAAATATACTGTGCAGGTTGATAATGTGTAGAAAAGAACCATCCTGACTGCACACCTTCAAACCCAGTAGTCTAAAAATCAGAAACTGCTGTACGTAGGTACTGCATTGTATAGTGATGTTTTGTTTGGTAAAGTTGAACAAGGAATAGATATTTTTTTTCTTGGTGATACCTGTCATTGAAGCTGCTCTAGGGCAAAGGTATTTTTCAGTATAATAACATACATCGAAGAATACAAAGCAAGTTGCTAATGCAGAAAAGAACAACCACCATTGGCTCATATTCCTCATCCTTTTTTGTATGAAAAAAAAGGAAACTTCAGTAAAACCAAAAATATGCAGATCAATTTTCGGTTATACTGTAGTTTTCATTGTTGTTCATACACTAACAGGTCTGGGAGCTGCAATCAATGATGGTTGTTCTTTTCTGTATTAGCAGAGCAGCTTGCCCAACTATCCGGATCGATTCTCCTCAGGGATGGTTGTCTGTCAACTATACGGGACGGGAGGTCTCTTATGGGCTAGTGAACCTGAGATACCTGAGCCAACCCCCAGATCCCCCACTTCTTCATTCTGAGTTCTATGACCAGCATACTTATTTCTTTGCCGGATTTTATATGTTTTTCAAATAGTGACAGTCTATCATTCATAAGCATTATGGCTATCGGTATGGGTTAGATAAAATCATTAAGATTCCATGTAAAACAAACCACATAGTTTACACACACATAGGTATTGTGAAGGAATATTAAAGCGATTGAGAAGAGGTTATTAAAAAACCTAAAAACATAATCTTTTATTGGCTTTGTTTATACAGACTGTTAAAAATGCTTTGTTGATTTTAAAGCACTAAAGAAATTTATTCACCCATATTCATAAATTACTCACGTTTATGACCCCAAAGGCTCCAACACTTAAAAAACCAATCAAGCTGAGAAGATAAAACATCATCACTGGTCCATACACTTGACAGGTGAGCTTGGCACATCTGTACAAAAGAATTTAAATAGTTAACACAAAATATTACCACGGCACTACCTACCTATGAAAAATAATACAATAACTAAACATAGGTACCTCATGCGAATTTCTTGAAATCTTACTTCTTATCTTACTAATATTATAAAAATGTGAAAGTTTGGGGTCGACGTCTACTTGTACCGGCGTCTAGTTGTACCTGCTGCATTTTGGTGACAGGCGTCTAGTTGTACCTCGTCCAAAGCTGTGGGTACAACTTGACGATGGTGCGGACGTCTAGTTGTACCTACGTCTAGTTGTCTCTACGTCTCTCTTAAAAATCTGCAGGTACAACTAGTCGGGTACGCCACCGTCTACTTGTACCTCATACGTCTGCGTCTATTTGTACCTACGACTAGTTGTACCTACGACTACTTGTACCTACGTCTAGTTGTACCTACGGCTAGTTGTATCTCCCCTTCAACTTGTCACCAGTTTAAGGGATTTATTTTATTTCTTTAGAAATCATACAATCTTACAAAAATTTTTATAAACAACTTGCTACAAAAGCCAGGAGAATTTGGCTTGTTTGCAGCTCATTGAGAAAACCCTGTTCTTGATAACAATGTACTGTGTCCCTTGGTCAGTCCTTATCCATATTACACTTTGGTTTTACTTATTTCTTGTCAAGATCTGCTATCATTGTTTTTTCCACTTAAACTCTATCTTTCTATAGAAAACTAACATTAACTAGCTTTAACAACAACTTAAAACAATTATCTTAAACCTAAATAAATTCAGAGTTTGTGTTTTTGTATGGTATTAGCCACGGAGAGTATATGAGTTTTCAACCCCTGGACCTCAACTTCATTGGTCATTGTTCATTGGGAAATCCGTAAACTATAAGAAATGCACACTAATCAATGCTAATACTTTAAGGTTATGTGAAAAAATAGTTAAAGGAATCAGCAAAAATAGTAATACATAATTGCTAGGCAGCGGTCTATTGCAATTTATTAAGGATATACTGCTTGTATATTTAATAATATATATAAATGTTTTAATTAAATAAGCGATTTTCTGTACTAGGACTCGAAAAATTTGATTACAACTATAGCTGCCATTTCGACCCTAGACAGCAATGCGTAGCTTTCAGCCTCCAAATAACGTCTGCAAAACTACTAAAACATCGTAGTGCGGTGAAAAATATTTGCCAATCATACTCAATTGACTCGGAACACTGCAGTTTCTGATTTAATTAAGGGTATTATTAAAAAGTACTCGTGCAGTAATCAATTAAACAGGGTAACGAATTGAAGGATAGATACAACTAGACTATAAGGACGCAAAATACGCGTAGGTACAACTAGTCGTAGGTACAACTAGACGTAGGTTCAACTAGACGTAGGTACAACTAGACGTAGGGACCACTAGTCGTAGGGACAACTGGTCGCATCCGTACAAGCTAGGTGATACTACTTGTCGGTGGGATACACGTCTAGTTGTACCTACGTCTACTTGTACCTACGTCTATTTGTACCTCCTAAAAATCTGCAGGTACAACTAGTCGGGTGTGCCACCGTCTACTTGTACCTACGTCTAGTTGTACCTACGACTAGATGTCCCTAGGCCTTGAGGTACAAGTAGACGTAGGTACAACTAGACGGAGGGACAACGAGACGCGGTCCCGAAAGTTTGTATGTTTGTTTGTTAGTTTGTTTGTTTGTTTGAAGTTCAATCATGCATTAACTACTCGTAGGATTGAGCTGAAATTTTGCATGGTGATAGCTTAAGTTCCCAATTATATAGACATACACTCTTTATCTCAAAGATCTTTTTGTGCCCCGCCCCAGTGTGGCTCTGGAAATTTTCTTTTTTTGGTTAACCAGTATTCATTTAAAAATACCCCCGCCGCAGCAAACCTGCAGACTAAGCGAATTTCCATTTGCCTAAGTAAGTGAGCGGAGCGAACGAGTTCCAACCTAAAGTTGAGTGAGCGTAGCGAACGAACATCAACCAGGACGTGATTGAGCCATGCGAACGAGCTCACTTGTGAAGTTGAACGGGGCAAAGCCCGCGGGTACAGCTAGTATATATATAAATGTATAGTTAATAAATAAATATATTATTCCTTTCATTATTTTTGTTATTGTATTTGTAAATGTAAACATGACTATGACCTAAGTGTCGAAACATGTCGTTTATTAATTAAAAATGAATTTAAAAAGGGTACTAATGTATTTATAATGTTTTCAATTATTTATAAATATATATATATATATATATATATGAATTTGAACGGATGGTGATTTTGGCCTCTAGGGACCTCAAAACAAAAAAAAATCGGTCCCGCGTCCAGGTCTTACCATGAGTACTACGGTAATAGCTTATTCCCTGTATGGAAAATTTGCTAATATTCCCTGTATGGGAAATTCGCTAAAAGGAATTAAATAATTTTGCCAGCTGTTTCAACTACACAAGTTGGTTCTATGATATTTAATAGCATTAAAAAGTTATGAGATTTATGTACAGGGTGCAGCACTATTAATGTTTTTCATTTATGACAACAGCTAATTTGAACCAAGCAGTAACAAACAATTTATTGTGATATACGATGGGAACCGTCCATGTAGGATTTATTTTTACAGTTATGCTTATATTTTTGATCTATAAATAATTTGTGATATTGTGCAAATATTTGGTAATTTACTCTTTTCTATATTGTTTAGGTGAAGTGATAGAAAATTATAATGGCTATGGTAGATGTATTATACAATATCTAAATCTATAAAAGGCAAAGCCCTCACTGACTGACTCACTCACTCACTCATCACTAATTCTCCCACTTCCCATTTACCTAGGAGGCTGAAATTCGGTACGCCGATTCTTTGGGCATAAAATAGGAAAACTAAGTAGTTTTTATTCTGATCGGGCTTTCGGGCTCCGCCCCAGTGGCTCTGGAGTTTCCCATGTTAACCTTATGATTTTTCATACTGGAAAGGAATTTCTTAACAGCTGTTTCAATTAAACAAGTTGGTTCTGTTCTATGATGTTCAATAGCATTAAAGTTACAAGGATTACCAACAGGGTGCAGCACTATTATTTTTTTAAATTTCTGACTACAGCCAATTTGCAACCAAAAGGTGAGTGAGCGTAGCGAACGAACTGCAACCAGGACGTAGTTTGAGCCATGCGAACGAGCTCACTTGTGAAGTTAAACGGGGCAAAGCCCGCGGGTACAGCTAGTCATACCATAGATTAAAAGAACCAAATCTTCTCAAATTGGGTTCTGCCTCATTAAAAACGCAGAGATTGAGTATAACTGCAATAAACATTTGATACTTATACGCCAATCCCGTACGAAGAACGGCAGAGGCGGCGTTTAGGGGGGGCCAGGGGGGGCAGTCGCCCCCCCACTTTCATAAGGAATACATATCAAAATTATAAAATAGAATTATATCAACAATAAATCTAGATTTCGCCCCCCCCACCTCTCAAGCCTAATCGCCGCCACTGAAGAACGGGTGCTCAACAAATTAGAAAAATGAAATAGTTTATAAACAAAATAGCCTATTGAAAACTCGGATGATGTATTTACTGTACCTTAAAACAATCTGGTGCTCTTTAATGAAAATAATTAATTTATCATTAGCCATTTTTTCTGATTTCTCATCCAACTCCAACTTGTTATACTGAATGCTTGAAGACCTCTTAAATCTAATTTCTTTTCCATCAAGAGGTTGAAGCACTTTCAAATTATTTTCCTTCAATACTGTATTGTCTTTTTGTTCTCCAACTAGTTGTATGTCTGATATGTGACTTAGCACACTCTTTCCTAGGCTCTTCAAAAGTTTGAAATACTGTATGTTCAGTTTTATTGCAAACATGAAGAATGAATCATTTGCAAAGAATCTTACTGCGACCCAAAATACAGTAACAAACTGCACGAAGACTGTAATTTCAAATTTTATTGCAGCGTGACAGTCGTAAGGACACCAGGTGTCGATCTGAAGCACCTTCTGGCCGTCTTTACCGAAAAACCCTAAGCTTCGTAGCAAAGGTTGGATGGAGAACAGAATCGCTGACATGACCGCAGTGAACAGCCCACACATAACGTAGATCTTGTGGTAACGAACGTCATGACGAGTTGATTTAACAACCGCTTCCTTGTTTATCTCCAGCGAGAGAGAAGTAGCTACATCTTCCAGCATCTTTTTCATATCAACAATCTTCTGGTATTGCAGACGAAAGCACAACGAGTAGTAGAGGGTTAGCAAGTAAGCAATGGTCACAACAAGACTGACCGACAAAGACTCTTTTTGATCAGAAGGGTGAGTAAGAAGCTGATAAACTGTAGCGAGGAGAACACAAAAAATTATAAAGTCTGATAGCAAATAGTAAGCCCTACGTAGTCTACAAGCATCCTCTCCAGGATAAAAGCCTGCTACTCCGTATACTACTTTAAAAGTTTTCATTCCGTCAAAATTTATTATTTTGTCCATTTTGCCCTCCTCGACAACTGATGTTAGATTTCTGAGTGGTCGCATGTCTCAAATGCTTACTTATGCACAACATATTTTCTCTCGATATCCAAGCTGTCATTAGGGTCTGATGGAACTATTGATGGAATATCTACTTGACGAGGGGAAATGAGGAATGAAATATGTAGAAAGTGTTTTCATACATGGGACATTCTCATTAAACTCAAAATTAGTTCATCACAGTTAAAATATGTCTAGTGGTTTAGATAAAATTGTTCATAAATATTAAGAAACAATTTAGTTTATAAGTAAAGTCTTTTATAGATTACATTGATTGATTAATATAGCACTAGTGTACATGTTGCTAGAATTCGAGCAATTGCAAAGTATTGCAGGAGTTATTTCAAAACGAATTGCACAGGTCATATTTACAATGAGTTTAAAAGAGTCAACTCAAAGATTATCGGTGTGTAACTCATGGAGAAATTCACGATGTATATAACGGTAATAAACATTTCCTGTAAATATTTGATCATATTTCGTAACCTGGTATTGCTTTTTAATGTTTTCTACAAACATTTCCTGACTTATAGCCAAATAAGGTTGTCCATGTTTATCTTTTTTATTGATAAACCTAAAGCATTCCGGTCGGTTTTCTCCTTCTCAAAATGCCTCGCTGTACAGGCAATACAGGTCATTGATAGAGGGCCAATTGAGAACGAAAATTCGTTTTGGGGTAGTGTTAGGGCGCATTGGTAACCTAATAGTTGAGATTGTCCAGGGTCAGGTGCTGACTGTGATGAGTTACTACGCCTCCTGTCCATGTTTCGTTGTCGTCGCGTCGGAGGAATTTAAAAGAAAGAAACAAATAAACAAATTATAGCTACACAAAACCACGATAAATGCACAAATTTAAGATACAGCCATACTAACACGATCCGTCTTGGGGGATATGTTTACACAAACTCAAATAGTAAAAAATGTAATGCAATAATATTATACAGCTGATCAGAATGTAAACAATTATGTTCTGCATAAGGATAACGTGGGAACTTTCGAAGCCACTGGGGCAGAGCCAAGGAACTTTTTCAAAAATGTAAGGCCAGTTTGCAAATCTACGCGACACGCTCTTTCCAATGAGACGTCAATGGATAAAATCGGTTAAGAAATGGCGGAGGAGTTCAATCGACAAAGTTTCATGTCGCGTATTAATTATATAGATTACTGAACAAAAAATTATAAAAATGTTATTGTATTCCCTATTTTAGGAATATACTTTTTATTTTTTCATTTTGTTTGAATTAAGCCTCCGAATCACTGATCAATACGTGTACTGGTGAAATTACCTGCTGTCAAGTGATCCTTTTGACCCTGAAAACTAGGTCAAAAGGATCACTTGACAGCAGGTAATTTCACCAGTACACGTACACTTTTTATCTTGCAAACATTTAAATCTATTAATAAATTAACAATAAAAAATACATTCTTGTTTATATTTGTTTCCTATTCAACATATTAAATAATTTTAGAGTTTATAAAATTTTTTTAAAAAGTTGTTTACAAGTTTTTTTTTTATTACTCAAATCTTTGACTATAAAAGAAGTAGTCATTCTATTTCCGTGTAAAATTTATTGACGGTTTTTTCTTTATAGTGAAAATTATTTAAATCACTGATTGTGATTTCTGTAAAATAACCAACATAAAAAAACTAGCCTGAAAAGTCAATTCATTTGTAACTATAGTTAATTTTTAACTAATTTAACAACACATAAGGAAGCTGTTCTAGCTTTAAACCTAGAACACTCTGTGGATGACTGATTCATCTGTTTAAAAAAGATGGTTACAGCTGGTCCATATTGTTATATAAAGGTCAATGGTTAAAACAAATCCAGCAACTATAGTTCGGCCGCTTAGAAAACGTCCTGAGCGCTAATGCTAAACCAATGCTGGAGGAGGTCGCTTTCTAAGCGGCCGAACTATATCAACATTTTAGTGAATTTCCCTGTAGGGAAGTAGCTATTACAGTTGAAAATCCAATCAGGTACAAATGGAAATTTATGTAGTCTGCAGGTATGCTGCAGCAGGGGTAATATCACACAGAACAACGATAAACGTATTCAACAATAATTACCAAAGTAATTTATAAATAAATGACAAATAGTGAATTATCAAATGTTATTGTAAAAAACAAAATGAATAAGTGCAGTACTAGAGTGTGACATGGAGTGAACACGCGCTAGTGACATTGTATTGTAACTGATTAGTAATAACATACATATATTTAAAGATATAAAAAAAAACAGTAACACAGAGATTAAAAAAAATAGTACATTATTATTACAAGCTTTTGCAACCTTCCTTCTTACAAGGCAAAAACGATATGCACAATTTCCCATTGTTAATGATATAATTACTATTAAAGTACTATTAAGTATTAAATTTGTCTTAAAAAAAGTTATCAATTACTTATGTATGTCCAATATGTGATAGGCTATAACGCCATCTATGACAATGACACAACACAAACAGTTGAAATGATACTGCAAATTTCAAATCACGGGGACATTATTTTCTCTAGGGAAATTTTGCACTGACAGCAGTTAAGTTGGCAGCTAGTCGATTGTTGCGGCGTTACCACTTCCACTTCTCAAGTTCCCAGTCCTGCTCTGTGCTGTAGTTGCATGACTCCGCCCGTAGATGGCGTTCACTTCGCTCTCTTCCCATCGCTACTTGGTAAGTTTGTTTATTTGTATTACAATAACGGTTTGAAGACATCTGTTTGTCTCGTTTAGTTTACAGAAGGTAATTTCATTATATTTCAAAAGGGAATATCTCGGTACTGTTTTATAACTACGTGCCCTAATGATGTGAAGGAGTAGTATCGCAGTCTACCAAAATAATATCAAATAAGTTATTATATCACTACTATACACATAAACATACAATTTATGCAAATTTTACATGACTATGACTAAGTGTTTACTCAGGGGATGCTCAAGAAAGCTCCATTAATTACAGTAGGCCTATACCTAACTAATGTATGTCATTGTCACGTTTTTCTTATCTGTGTATTCACTTAAAAATGCATATTATGGAAATAACTGGATACATATTTAATTTCTACTAGAGGTCGTCCAGTGGTCGAAACTCGACCAAAAATATTTAATGTACAGACTTCTTTATTTTCATCCCACACTGTGAATAAAACATGTGATTGGAGTTTCTTCCATTGTTTTGATTTTCTGTTTATATTTCGTTGTTATTTCATCACCAGCATGGCAACCCATAAGATCCATGTTAATTTTTTCAAAATTTTAGATTGATTTTTTGTGCTTATTTTTGGGCTTATTTTAATTTATAAAGGGATCCTGCACATCTACAGGTAAATATCTTTCCAACAGTACGGTATGCGTAGATTTTCCCTGCGATGCACACGAGCTGAGAAAAAAGGTTTTAAAGAAACATGCTTGCCTATTAATATATAGATGTGTATGACCATCAGCATTGACTATTTTATTCAAAACGTTTGTCAATTAGATTACAGATACCCATATGACATATTTATTGAGAAACTAAGACTTGGCGAAGCAATAGAAAAGCACAAATTGACAGACAAAAGTGTGTGCTGTGACTTCACTTCACATTTTATTATACTGACCGAACAAAGTTGGACGCACTACCCAACAAAGGCAACATATGAACCGCATTTTAAACATAAAATAACTAACCTCGTACTCGTTGGATTCGCGATCGCCATTGGCACAAATCATACATTAATCACACATATATTTACCGTAAAACAACTTATTAGGACAATTTTAAGTTTTTGTGGTTTTGTGCCTAGTTTTTGTTTTGTTTTTTACCAACATCCCACCTTTAATAGCAAAATATAGAACGATTTATTCTCAAACGTTTTCTTTTGTTTCAGGTTTAACTTAGGGTATAAAGTACTTACTGTAAATACTCAAAACTAAGAGAAAAAATAAACGCTTTCAGACTTTTCTGCATTGTCTTGCAGTGTCTGAAGTCAATGGCCTAATTTACCTTGGTCGCTGCCGGCACAACAAACTTGTCTGCCGACGACCTAGTTGTCGATGCTATGATATGATAACAGATGATTTGAGCCTCTAGTCTATCTCTTATCTACAAAGCCTGCCGTCGGCGTCGCGTCACTGTTGTCGGTGTCTTGCTGCTATCGAAACTTCAAAAAATAGAGTCTGAACGAAGGATTAATAATTGAAGACTTTTAAAGATATTTTTGACCGATCCTTTGTATAGGTAGCAATTATACTAACTTATTATTATCGGAAAATGAGCTGGGTTAAAATGTGCAACATTTCTTTTTCTTTGATGATTCTTAAAAGCAACACATATGAGGACACACAAAAAGGATAAAAATATAATTAGCCTAATTCAAATTTTATTTATTTATTTATTCCAACGACAATATATCACCAATTTACAATGTGGATACAAGAAGCCTATGTGGTAACAACATGCATTTTAACAGAAAACTTAACAACTAACTTAAATCTATGGCAGGATCAGAGCAACATTGGTAACAGGAAATATAATCATGACTAGGAAAACAATAATTAACAATGAAGTACAAAATAATTGTGAAAAAACAATAACAATAAAGGTAAGAATTTGGACTGGCAATACAGTTAAGCAATCGATCAGCAAAAGCAAGGTAAATCTTTGGCTAAATGTTCATAATATCGTTATCCAAGCATTGGAAGTTGAATATTTTTTTTTTATCAAATTGGCCATTACTAAGATTCGTGATTAACTGCAGTACTACCATAGATGAAGTAATGTACTACTGTATACAATAATTTCATCTCATGCATACAATAAAACAGAAAATTAAGTTTAAAACTCAGGGACATAAGTCAATAATTCCAATATAGTAACGCATATAGTAAATATAGTATAAAGCATGGCTGTTTTGAAACTAGGCAAAACTATCAGTTGTCACCTTGTTCGACACAATCACCGATATAACTATCGTTTGGAAAAAGGTAGGGTACTACTGGTACTAAAAGTACTATACTTTGTACTAGACAAATGGCGAAACAGCAAACCCTTTTTACGATTAAAACAGTAGTTTAAGAGATTTCTGTTTTAATATGGTTCGTGCTTTATGTTATACCAATTATATTTTGTCAAACGAATGTCCTTTTTCTCGTGAATTGAGTGTTTTGAATCATCAAAACGTGGCGTTGACTTCGCAGCGGCCGTGTCTCGTGCTCAGTTTCTGAGAAGCTTGTTAATCTCGCAACAATGGTTGACCTTGAGGTCACACAGATGTGCTCCACCTCCCCCCCCCCATGCTAACAGCTGATCCAGGTAACAAACCATGCATGACCTCTGGATTCTATCTATCATCCTTAAATTTTAGCCGAACAAAGTGTACGGAATTGATTATGAATAAGTTAAAATACAACTTAAGGCGTATTTTGTTTGTTAAATAATGTAGGCTAGGCCTTTTAGACTTTTACCTGGGCAAAATTAATAACAAAGCAAAACCAACTGGAATGTGTTAGGCATGCTTCCCTTAACATTTTGTGAAAATTCCCAACTTTTCCCACTGTAGCAAAATCCGCCATCTTGGAAAATGGCGGACAATCTGTAAAACACTGCAAGGTTCCACTTAAAAACTTATTGTTCCCAAACCATTCCATCTAGAAAAGTCTAGTTAGTCTTAGATTCTTCGGCATAATATTATCTACAAGAAAATACCATATTAAATGATAGTGATATGATTTTTAATAGTGAAAAAACAAATTAAACTTTAAAATATGTAAAAAAATAAGACATATTCTTACTTTTTGGGGGTTTTTGCCATTATTATTGAGGAAATGCAGATTTTACCTTCAACGATCATGTAGAGCTTTAAATTCCGCTTCATTTCCATGTATAATATAACAATGTTTGAGCAATATTGACGTAATTGGCGAGTGTCAAAGTACACTCTCATGTAACGCAACTGTGGGACCAAAACGTATATATTGTGGTTGTATAAAGTGGCTTAATACTTCAGTTCTGGCGGGGAACATGCAACACTTGAGGTGGTAGCATAGTATAGAAGTCCCTGAACGTAAAACTGCCCAGACCCCAATTTTTAAAGACCTAGGTCGTCCGTAATGACGTCATCAAGATAGCGGGTGTAAAAGGATGCAAGGGTCGCCATGAATCGGTTATTATAACCTCCAATTGCCTGAACCGATTTTAATGAAATTTGGCATACAAGTGCTTGAATACATTATCTCAGCCCAGGTTGTCTGTCAATGGTCGAATTTGATTAAGTCGTTTCAAAATGGCGGCCGTTAATAATTAAAATAATACAAATGTAACAGTTTTTTGTGTTTTCAACTCCCTCCAGAGATCTGCATCAACCTATTAATTTTCCTTGCAATCACAGGTTGTGATGCCTTCTCTACTTTTCATGGAATTGGTTCCCCCACCACAGCAAACCTGCAGACCAAGTGAGTTCCATTTGCCTATTTTGATATTCAATTAAATCTATTTCAATAACGTTCGTTTTTATGAGTACCCAGGTTTGCTGCCACAGGGAGAGTTATAAAGTGAGTTTTTATTAATATAATAATAGTTTAGTTTATAAATAAATTTGCCCAGTTTCATCAAAATATATCTACAAACAAGCAAACTAAAACAGTTTATTTATTATCCGTAAGAATAATTTTAAATTTACAATTCTTTGAATTATCTCCGTAACCAATAGCCATGCAAAAAAACATCAGTATACTAAATTATTTGTTTGCCTAAGCTCTTCACAATTTTTTAGAGATAAATTAGGGATTTCTATGTTTTGATGGTCAAAAATGAGAAAACCCAATTTTTACCCCATAAATCACCCCAACCATCCCGTTCCCATGGTCCGGTCAAGCTGGTTCGTGAACTTATTCGAAGAAACGTAGGTTTACACAATTGTACAAAATTTCATCGAAATCGGATCATTTTTGTGTGATTTATTGTGCCAACGGACACACACATAAACAGGGTGTTCAAAAACACCTACATACCAATTTTAGGGAAAATAATTACCTTGGTCCAATTAAAAATTTCAAAATGGCAGGCATTTTAATTTTTAAAATCCAAATTACTGAAAATGGCAGATTGTATGAAAAAGCGTCAAGAAAACTTTTGGTTAGCATTTAAATTTCCTATCAAACTACTTCCAGTTCAAAACGATCGAATAAAAATAATTTAAATATTAAGTCTTTTAGTTGTAAATTGAAGAAAACCTGGCTAGCTTAGTCTCATTCCGACTATATTCACAACTAAAATCGTGATATATCAGTCATTTCTCTTAAGATTTTTTTTAACTTGGTATCGTTTGATAGGGAATTTTAAATGTTAAACAGAAGTGTCCATGACACATTTTCATAAAATCGTCAATTTTCAATAATTTTGTATTTAAAAATTAAAAGAACGCCATTTTAAATTTTTGAATTGGACCAAGGTAATTTTTTTACCTAAAATTAGCATATTCTACCTTTACAAACATAGCAAGTTTCATAAAGTTCAATCAAAATAATCCAAAGATGAAAATTTTAATAAAAAATTACAAAACAGTGGATATCTGAATGAAACTATGTTCTTCTTATTTTGGCACAAGGGATCAATTTGTAAATTTTGTTCCTACCCTTTTTGAACACGCTGTTTGTATAAATGTGTGTCCGTTAGGAAAAAATATCCGATTTTGATGACATTTGGTACAAACGTGTAAACCTACGTTTCTTCGATTAAGTTCGCGAACAGGCGTGATCGGACCATGAGAACGGGGTTTTAGGCGGGATTTAAGGGGTAAAAATTGGGGTTTCTTATGTTTAAACCTCAAAACATGACATTCTCCAATTTATCTTAAAAAAATTCCAAGATCTTGAAAACAAACAAAAATAATTTAGTATATTGTAGTGTATTTGTACGGTTATAGGTTACGGAGAAAGCTAAATTTTTTTTTATTATTCCCATGTTATTCTTACGGAGAATACATAAAATGTTATAGTTTGCTTGTTTATGAATATATTTTATGAAACTTGGCAAATGTATTTATTTTAAACTTTGCTACTATTATATAAATAAAAAACTTGCTTTATTACTCTCCCTGTAGCAGCAAACCCAGGTACTCATGAAGTCTAATGTTATTGAAATATATTTAATTTAAAATCAAATCAGGCAAATAGAAACTCACTTAAGTCTGCAGGTTTGCTGTGGTGGGGGTATTTTGCCAATTCCATGAAATTTTGAGACGGCATCACAACCTGTGATTGCAAGGAAAATTAATAGGTTGATGCAAATCTCTGGAGGGAGTTGAAAACACAAAAAACCGAAACATTTGTATTATTTTAATTATTGATGGCCGCCATTTTGAGATGACTTAATCAAACTAAACCATGGGCATCCTGGGCTGAGATAATGTATTCAAGCACTTGTATGCCAAATTTCATTAAAATCGGTTTTATAACCGATTCATGGTGACCCAGCATCCTTTTACAGCCGCCATCTTGGTGACGTCATTACGGACGACCGAGGTCCTTAAAAATTGGGGTCTGGGCAGTTTTACGTTCAGGGACATCTATACTATGCTACCACCTCAAGTTGCATGTTCCCCGCCAGAACTGAAGTATTCTGCCACTTTATACAACCATACAACCACACTATATGCATTTTGGTCCCACAGGTGCGTTACATGAGAGTGTACTTTGACAGTCGCCGTTTACGTCAATATTGCGCAAACATTGTTATATTATATATAGAAATGAAGCGGAATTTGAAGCTCTACATGTTTGTTGCAGGTAAAATCTGCATTTACTCAATAATAATGGCGAAAACCCCAAAAAAGTTAGAATATGTCTACTTTTATTTACATATTTTACAATTTAATTTGTTTTTTCACTATTAAACGTCATATTACTATTATTTAATATGATATTTTCTTGTAGATAATATTATGGCGAAGAATTTAAGACTAACTAGACTTTTCTAGATGGAGTGGTTTGGGAACAATAAGTTTTTAAGTGGAACCTTGCAGGGTTTATAGATTGTCCGCCATTTTCCAAGATGGCGGATTTTGCTACAGTGGGAAAAGTTGGGAATTTTCACAACATGTTAAGGGAAGAATCCCTAACACATTTCAGTTGGTTTTGCTTTGTTATTAATTTTGCCGAGGTCAGGCCTAGTTTTATGCTACTGGTCTTAGACTAATGATAACAATGGTATTTAAACATGCACGTATTTCTTGGGTGGACACAAATTTTACAACTTTAGCCAATCCTCATTTCCCCTAACAACAGTTTTGTAACAGGCCAACAGGCCAAGAAACTGATGACGTACTGGAGAAAAGTTGAGCTAATTTTTAAAAACCTTAGTGCGTTTCGTTATGAAACTCTCGTTTGGACGAAACCCTCTGCCTGGCTCGAAAATCAGTACACCCCTTTCTGGCCTTTCCCCAAAAGGACCAGTAAAGTGAGTTTTTAGTAAAGTTACCCAATTCATGCACCAGCCGTTTTCTTGGTCAATACTGTGGTCGGGTGAAGCCTACCTACTTCAGTTACACTGCCTGGGTGGCCTACTGGCCGTATATGGAAACAACATGAACCAGCTGTGCAATCGGAACATGAATCAGCTGTGCTGCCCCCAACATTCAACATCCAACCAAGCCTCTGGTATATTGGAGTAGGAAACAAACATAAACGAACTGATGGTGGCTCCTCCAAAGATTAAACATGTTCGAATGTAGATTATCCTTTAATATCAGCTGAAGAAAATGTAAAAGTATGTTTATTGTACCCTTGAGCGCGTGATGACTTTAATTTGTTTATAGGTTACCGACAACACTTTAGTCTCAAAGGATCTGAGGGAGAGAAAAATGTATCTTTAATCTGCTGCAAAAAATCGTATCATCATCATTACTATAAGCTAAGATCACCAACGACCATCTCATCAGTAAACGAATCACTATGTCACCACTCAGCTATACTTTTATTATATACACATAACACAAACAGCACACCAACAAAATCAAAATGTGACATTTAAGGCTCTGATAACACTAGACTTGATTATTATTCCATCACAGGGACAGAAGTGCTCGAAATCGATCAATGATCCGTTGATCTATTTACACTCTAAGGGACGAGCCTGTTCGTGTAGGCCACTCTGCTATATCTATGTAAATTCTGTAAGTGTTGAAACGCTCCCTGTGGTTGGATGGTTGGATACACCCATCACATCTCCGCTATAGTTGTGTTTACATCACTTAGTGTCTAGCCCGCAACATAGTTCGAGGTCAGTATAGTCAATTACTTGCACATTTTATGTTTAGTAAGATGAAATCTCTCACAGAAGGGCTATTTAGCCTCACATACATTGGACATGTTTCCTAACTTAACTCCAGTGTGTGTTGGAGTTGGATGGAATGGATTTAAGTGGTATTCCGTAGCTTCTATTATATGTAGTAGTTTGTAGCGGCTCGATTTGATCACTATCATGCCAGAGGACGTCACTGGTTCATAAAATCAAAAAGTCGTAAAATATTGTATAGGCATGTAAAAAGAAGACATAAACACGCTCAAGCCGTGTGCTCCCACTATCTCCGCGTTCCGCCACCTCCGAACCCAAATCTGTCCCGCCACCTCCGAACCCAAATCTGTCCCGCCACCTCCGAACCCAAATCTGTTCCGCCACCTCCGAATTCTTGAGTGACCCTTATAAAACCGCCACTGCCTGCGTTGTTAGCTGTCATTGCATCCACGGCTGCGAAGCCCCGTGGATGGAAGATTTAATGAAAATTTAACCCGTGGGTTAGATTAGGTTAGGTCAGGTCAGGTTAGGTTAGGTTAGGTTAGGTTAAGTTAGGTTAGGTTAGGTTAGGACGGAAAGTCTTAACGCAGGAAGTAACCAAGGATTATAGGGGTCACTCTGAAATTCGGAGGTAGCGGTACACGGAGGTGGCGGGACGCGGAGATAGCGGGAGGTCACCGCTCAAGCATTACCAGACAATAGACATAAACATATTTCGAAATTCGCTTGAAAGCTGATTCTCAAGGATTATAATTAGATTACCTTGTTTGTTTGATCCATGCTTTAACTAATTTTTACAAAACAGTCTCATCTATAGGCCTAAACTCTTGTTTGGCTTAGGCTTAGGCTATATGGAATCACATGCTGCAGCTGCGGTGCTCCCCCATGTCTGGGGAATTACTGGTCATTATTCATTAGTTCATAAATATCACAATATGAACTGATAAGATGTGGCGTGTCGAGCATATGGAATGGTTTGTCAATATAATAGTTGAAGCTCAACATTAACGACGTCAGTTTTATTGAGTTGTGTCAGTCACATGACGTAAGACGTCATAAACCAACTGATACACAACTGGATGACTCACAGATGCTCTTTACATTAGCTAAGGCTGCTCTCACTTTCTCTAATATGTAAAACAAACAATGGTTAATCAATTAATGGTTCTTAATATTACATTCAAGCTCACCATATTAATTTCGTCAAATATCTGTCAGAAAAGCGCATCTTTTCTCATGAACCTCAATTCACTTGATTTTTAACCGGTAACACATTTTTTACTGAACTAGAACGTCATCAGGTGTTAAAACATATAGTTTTAAATACTGGGTGTTTCAGTTTTATATTTTGGGTATGTGGATCAGAGCTGGCGGTTTTATGTTGTAATTACACAGATATTACCGTCTGACGTCATAAATTTAATGTTTGCAACGTCAACGTCAACAAGTTTGCAAAATCATTTTCGTTGAATGGTTGAGTTACTGTCATAATTTGACAGTGTGAAAAGTCCTACGACCTCATTATATGTGTACTCTATACTGTAATAGCAAAATCTTAATTTCTCTGTGCTACTACTCTAGTGATATGGCATTGAACTCGGAGAATTTTGCTTTGCACGTGCACGTGATATATTTGTCGTGTTTTAGCTAGTGATAAATGACACACAGTCAAGTCCAACGTTATCTATTTCTCGTGCGTGCCACTGACAAAGCACAGGCCAAGGCCGCTTTTGTTGCATTTGCGGCTTCTTTTCGTCTGACGAATTCCTGATAACCTAAACCGGAATAATATATCATTTCTGGGAAGTGGGAACCTAAGCAGTGGCGGTGATAAAAATTCCGCGCCCCTCCCCCAATAATCTATAAAACATTATCACAGGTATTTTCACCTAAGCTTGCACTTAATGGTCTTGGCATGGAATCTCCCGGGACACAGAGGCGTCATGATCGTCTTCCATCATCGCCGCAAAATCCTGAATATCTTCATAAGTCGCAGACATATTATCATTCCTCAGTGACAGGGACAAAATCATTAATACTTTCCACAGTCACAGAAACATTATCATTGTCTACCATGATTGCAACCAAAGGCATCTCTTGCTGTCGTGTAGAGACTTCATCGTCGGCTACAGCGATCGCGGTCAAATCCTCATCTCCCGTGGTGACGGAAACATAATCTTTTTCCGCAATCGTAGCAAATCCTAAATATCCCCCGCTGAAAGAGAAACGTCATCGCCGTCTTCTGTGATAGCGTCAAAATCTTAAATACCTCACACGGTCATGGAAAAATTAATATCGTCTCCCACTATTGCAGCAAGGCAAAATCCTCGACGTCTCCCGCGGTCGCGTGGACATCATTATCGTCTTCCGCAATCATGGCGTAATATATTACAGATATTACTCCTGCTACGTTAAAACTAGTGCTGAAAATAAGAGTTAAGTGTGTGTTAAGTTTAAACAATCACTAGTTTTAAACAATCACCTCTCTTAGAGGTTACGTTCTTGTTTATAACCACTCATACAGTATAATCAGCTGGATGGTGTCCGGTAAAACTCCTTATTAACAGTACTGGGTCCCCCCGTCACTAGCGCCGCGTCGCTAACACGACCATCCGCGTTCGCGTTGGCATTGGTTGGCAGCGCCCAGCATCTGGCCAACGCGGATTCACCGGCGACATTGGGTAGCGTCCGTACGGTATGACTAGCTCCATAAGAACTAAAGAACCCCATTTCCGGGTTGGAGACATGGAGAGGCTTCAACACGACGGAATCAACGCTGAGGCAATAGCGCTCCTATGATATGGGCCTAAATGGATCATGATCATGGATCCTTGGTATAGTGGCTATTTTTGTAAAATTCTAGTTCTGTCTGTTCACTGTTCAGTAGTTTTTACATGATTGAGTAACACACACACACAGGTAGACACCATTATATTTTTGTTTACAGTAGTAGTATAGATTAATACTAGCACCCATAATTTGTCACAATGATATGAGAGTATTTGAACAGACATTTTCAAACAATCAAAAGTCTAAAGTATGTTTAGTCATTATATAAACCATGTTAAAATCTGAATAGTAATGTATGATTTTTGTTTCCATGAATGTTTCAGATACTATGGATTCTGTTGAATTCTGCCATATTCTACATCACCTACCAAAAGTATCTTCAACCTCAGTATTTTCATCTTCAGTCAATGCTCGGGGTAAGTTAATTATTTATGAACGTGGCATTTTTTAGCGAATTTCCCGATAGCGAAGCAGCAATACCATAGATGGCAGGTAAGACCTAGACCTGGGACCGATTATTTTTTTCATTTTGGTATCTCCAGAGGCCATAAAACCACTAAGTAAAATTTTTACATGTGTTCGTAAAAGTGACAACTTGAGTAATGTTGGCCCAAATTTGATGGAAGGTGTGTAAGGTGTGGGATAGACTAGAGAGTTTGCGAACCAGCAAGGGATCGTAGGAACAGGGATATCACGGGGTTTGACATCTTTGATTTTGTGTTGATTGGTAACTTGATTGGGGTTTGGAACTGTTCCCTTACAAGTCACGTAAAAATTCCAGTGACGTTAAACACACAAAAAGGAGTAGGCCTAATATAAAAGGGATTGAACAGTATCACTTATTAGGTACAAGGTGGATTTTAAGCTTGTTATTTCTACAACCTCAATGAAGCAGCCTTAAGTTGCAATAGAAAAATATAGATTTGGTTTAGAATAGTAGGCCTATAACCATTTACTTTTAAATACTGAAGTTTATCAATTGGTCTATCAGTAGTAAAAAGGTAACTTTTATAGAATCAGGACCAAATGTTTCTGAAAGCTGTTGGTAAGTAAATTTTTGGTTGGTTTTTTAATTGATTGGAACACACAACTTGGCCAAACAGGCTATGTATTTCTTTTTTGTTGTAACTGGTTTCATACAAGATTAATAACTTACTAATCATGAAGTGTTGTCCCAGAGAGGCCTCTGCATCTCCCGGGCTTCAGCCACAGTCATCAATCTCAACTCAGCCCTCGTGCTGCTCCCTGTCTGCCGAGGGCTCAACTCACTGCTTTACCGCTTACTGAGCAGAGTCTCCAGAACTCTCCTTGCACTCTGGCTCGCTCGCCTCAAGTCAATCCACATCACACTAGCTCTGACCATTGTGGTTGCAGCAGGTAAACTTAATGATTAGGATGTCCGATTTATTTTTAAGTATGGTGGCCCAAATTGGATCCTTAAGTGTCAAAACCATATCAAGACGTGAGACATCTCAAACGAGTTAAGATGCAGTTTCAGCTTATAGTGTCAGTTAATAAGGTTTTTAAATTTATTTGGGGAAAATTCTTAGATCATATATATAGTCTGTATTCAATCCTTTAAACCTAAAAGATAAAATACCCCCGCCGCAGCAAACCTGCAGACTTAGCGAATTTCCATTTGCCTGATTGGATTTACACTAGAATGTCTCCTTAAAAATATCACATTTGTTCCCTATTTAAACAGAATTAGTTTAACGAGTACTTAGGTTTGCTGCAACAGGGAGGGTAAAAAGGTATTTTTTTTTGTAAAATGTAATAGTTTAGTATGAAATAAATGCATTTTCCAAATTTGATTAAAATATGTTCATAAACAAGAAAACTACAACAGTTTTCATTTTCTCCATAAGAATAACATGGGAATTTTAAATTACACTATTTTTGAATTTTCTCCGTGATTGTTAGGCATACAACAGCGCTCCAATATACTAAATTATTTGTTTTTTTAAGGTCTACAAAATGGTTTAGTAAAAATTGTGAAAATTTGTGTTTTTAGGGTCAAAAATGGGAAAAACCTATTTTTACCCCATAAAACCCCCCATAAACCCCCGTTCCCATAGTCCGATCATGCTGGTTTGCAAACTCATTCAAGTTTATCCCGCCTTACACCTTCAAACCAAATTTTATCAAAATCAAACAAAAATTACTCGTGCGGATGGACATATATAGATATATAAAAATTTGAAAGAATGGTGTTTTTGGCCTCTGGGGACATCAAAATGAAAAAGTAAATCGGTCCCGGGCCTAGGTCTTACCATGAGACCTACGGTAATAGCTACTTCCCTATAGGGAAATTCGCTAAAGACTTCCCTATAGGGAAATTCGCTAAATACTTCCCTATAGGGAAATTCGCTAAAAAAAAACAAGAAGAAAGAGCAGAAACATTTGAGCTCGATATAGACAAAATCCTGCTTTAATAAAAATTAACCTTCATGCAAACATAATTTTTTTACAGAGTTTTTTGTTTATTTGGGTTTTTTGTGTAGTTGTATAAAAAATAATCGTAGTTATCCGAGTTTACTTTTTAATTGTTACTTACTTTTCACAAAACCAAATTTTTTTTTTGTTTCTTCTCAAATCCGCTAGCTCTGTTTTTTCTATGTAATGCGGGGATAGAATTTTCTTACTTATAAGTTACTGGATCACTGTGTTGATTTTCTCTTATTTTACCCTTTTTTCATATCTCTTTAAGATAAAATTTGAGAATAGGAATTTAGTCCTGGCAAGACAACCATTCACCCAGTTGCTTTTCAGCAAGTACCTAGGGGAGTGTGAATGAAATTAAGACGCAATATTAAATGTCTCTTTTGTGTGCCCGTTCTACGCACAGGGATCTTGTAGTCAGTTGAAACCTTCTTATATTCAGAACAGCAGTTGGTTTTCGTATATATTTCCAGATTTGCTGGCAAAACTATTATAGGACGTTTGATAAACCTTAGAAAAAACAATACATATAAAATTAAATTCCATGTTGATGGCCCCTGGATTACTATAAATGACCATAATATTGTGTAATAATTACCTCATTAAGTAATCCAAATGTTGTTAAATGACTAAATGAGGTTAAAAACCTAAATGTTTCACCGTTAATAAGGCATCCTCAGGGTACAAATACATAAAAGAAATTACTGTCACATGCACACATTAAATAAACAACACAAAACAAACATGTAGATAGGCCTATCACGTGACGGTCCCGGCGCAGGTAGTAGACTGCAGCTTCAGACTCCTTCCTCATTGTTGTCCACCTTATCAGCAGGACAAAGGTCAGGTGGTCGGTTACTTGGGTTTATTAAAACATTGAAGATAAAGTGTGAACGGAACTGCAGTTTTTCATTGAGGATTTTATGTCCACTTGCGGTGTTGTCGTAGTATAATTTGTAGATTTCAAATAGTGTTTAATTTACTACCTTTTCTGCATAATGTAGCACCTCTAGACCGTCAGCGTTATGAGTAGGATTGGTGACCCATATAATTCTGAACAGTGTACAGACAAAACTCCAATTTTGTTTATATAGATAATTATTAAAATTTAAGTTACACGTGAATTATGTTTAGCATTACCAAGTTAGGTACATTTGTTACAAGTTTTAAATAGCTATATATAATCTGCATAAAATCTGTTTCAGTGGTCCATTCTGCAGCTCACTTTGTAAATTCAGCGAACTTCTCTCAACATTACGATGCTCATCACCCTGAGATAAACTGGGCGAAGTACAAGGGACAAGTTAGTAGAAAACCCTTACAATACATTTTAACATATCTCATTCAAATTAACCTGCTCAATGTAGTTCCGAAATCATCAAAGATAGCTCTTTGAGCCTCATGAATAATTAATTTAATCATGCCTACTTATTTTTATTATCCTCATCTTGGAAGTACACAAAAATTCATATTTTTATCAAACGAGGGATGCATACCATGAAGCAACATGAGTAAAAAACAAAAAAACTCACAAATAATCCACACATCCAATCAACTTTCAACTGAGCGATCCACTGTTTATCACGGTGAGCCTCTCTTACCAAACTGTGCTTCACCAATAATTCTATTGATGAGAAAATTTTATTTTTCCATTCAATAGGTGAGGGAAAACGTAAAAGGTAGGTAATTAAATCAATAAGTCTCTTTCAATCCTTATTTAAGTAGGTGATTATTTCCTTGCACGGGTAGGACCGAGGCGCGCATGGTACCTCTGCGCTCCTCGATTCCGTCTCCCAAGCGCCCCGTCTCCCCGCCGAGCAGGCTATCTGTCACAATCTGACAGTAAAAGCAACGAACTGCGGTAAAGGCGTGTGCCCAATTGAGCATTGTAGATGATCAGCACTGGAATGACGTTAATTAATTAGCTAGCTGTTACGCACAGGCTTCACCCCGTTTGACTTCAAAAGTATTAAAAACTATTGATCGGTTAAGTTATAAAAATACTTCAGACCTAAAAGATGAATTGCTAATTAAATTTAATTCCTGAAATGGCAATCATGTAATGGTTGAATCATCATAATAGTTAGATCTAATTGTAAACTTATGTTTGCTGCGTTGCAAAACTTTAGTCATGTATATTGACTGCTTGTCTTAAATGTGTGTTGTATGACGACCTTCAGCAGAAGCGACCCACATAGCACCGAATATTTATTTGATATCAAATAGCTATCAAATTTTTGACATTTGAATATCAAATTGATATTCACGAACATTCGTTTGATATCAAATAAACGTTCAATTTAGGTTCAAACGTCACTCAATTTTACATCAAATAAATATTCAAATTGAATATAAAATAAATATCAAATTTGACATTCATAAATTTATTGGTAAAATATAATAAAGAGAATATGATTGAATTTACATTCACATTTTAAATATGATGGTGATAAATATTATTTTTGACATTCGAATATTAAATTAATATTCGCGAACATTCATTTGATATCAAATAAATGGTCAATTTAGGTTCAACCTCACTTAATTTGACATTAAATAAATATTAAATTGAATATCAAATAAATGTCTCATACATTTATTGGTAAAATATGTTTAGAAGAATTAGGTTGCATTTTTTCACATTTCAAATTTCATGGCGATTAAAATAATATCAGTTCAGACTTCTTTACTGTTCTTACCTTGATTTGACTTATTATTCTGAAGTTATAGGTAGTTTGTTAAAGTTCTTGGGTGACCCAAAAATGTAAATATAAATATATATTTCTTATTTGACAAAACATTAACAAAAGTATCACAAAACATATTTGTTTAAAACAAAATTGCATTCAAGGAAAACATTTTAAAGAAAAAACTTTGTTTGTATGATAAAATAAGTTTAATTAAAAATTATTTAAACACAAATATAAAAAAGATATGTACAATTTACAAAAAAAATAATTCTGGTCTTCTTCATCTCCCAAACGTCCTTCTTGAGTTTTCTATTGTTCCTGTAAAAGAGGTTCAACAGAGTTATTTTCTAAGACAGCTATAGATAAAATATAATATGTTAGACAAGGGGTCTCCAACCCTTTTTCCTCGGTGAGCACTTTTTTGTCTAAAAACGCCACCGATTTAGCGACTAACGTTAATTGTTCGCTACTCTATCGAATCACAACATCATCTACTATCGATGCGATTGTAGTTGTCGTTTGTCACAAGGTAAAGGCTTTTTGTGATACGGACGAAATGAGAGCATTCTATTATAAAATTAAAATGTCGTAACCTAACCAAATTAACCAAACTTGCTGATTGTGAAAAAATTGAATTAAGGTTTACTACGGACAAAATGAGAGCATTCTATTATAAAATTAAACTGTCATAAGCTAACCTAACTTGCTGATAATATAAAAAAATATACAAGATAAAAATTGAATGAAGATTAGATTTAACAAGGTTAGGTTTGCAGCCATGGAGAAGGTAAAAAGTTTTTTTGAGCATACGTCAATAGTATAGGATAAAGTAAATAAGTTTGCCAAATTTTATCAAAATCTATCCATAAACAAATAAACTACATAGTTTCCTTTTTTAATAATCTAAAATATAGTTCTGTTCATAAAATAAAATTATAAATGCCTCTAATTCTAACGAAAAATGTGCAATTAAGAAGTAATCACATTCTAAGCTAAATCTTTGACAAAAAGTTCAATGATTTTTTAGTGAGAATAGGCTATAAAATTTGACACTTAAAATGTCAGCTAGTTTAAGATTTCAATTTGTAGTTCTACCAATTAGGATCAATTAAAAATATATATATTTAAATTAATCTGCCGCTACTTGACTACTACTAATATTCCCCTAGGCCTATTGAGAAAAAATTAGCAAGTGAGAGACATTTACTATGTTCCTATTTAAATACGTTAACCTGCCAACTTGGAGGGTATTGTACACAAATTTTGTTGAATGGGGAAGAGACAGTTAATTGCTCTTAATTATGGTATGAGCCGCGAGGTAAATAAATATCCCATGGCTGAGCCTGCATTCATTGACAAAGTTCTCTTTTTACACCTCAAGGAAATCACGGTCAACAATGAAGGGTGTTGCTGGGATTGCAAAAGACAATCACGGCACCGTCGAGACTGCAGTATAATATGCTCGTGAGTCTTGGCGAGATCACGGGAGATGATCACGATATAGCTGAGACCACCTGACCACACGTGTTTACGCAATCGTGGGAGAATATAATTGGTGTTTGCTATAAAAAATAATCATTTTCAAAAACGTATGCTGGCTTTCTGCTGGCTGGAATAAAACTGCACGAGGGCCGGATGTAGCTCGCAGGCTGTAGGTTGGAGACCCCTTCGTTAGGCATTTTTAAGACCTATTTTTTTACTATACCTGTACTTTATAATTGAATTTGTCGATAAGGCATTGAGTTCTTGACAATAAAGAAAAAAGAGATGGATAAAACCGCAGATTAAGTTTTGCTCATTTGCATAGCCTGTCACTGAAAATTCACAATTTGAAAAGAAAACATCACAGTAGTTAGATGTCGGCCTAATCTGTTAATTATAATAAAATTTAAGTTCTATATTAGGTAATTAGATAAGCAATCTTTTCTTTAACCTAAATTATAAATAACACAATAAATTTACCTTGCATCAATCCTAAACTTTGCTGGGCGAAGCCAATTCTTGATTATAGTAGCAACAACATATATTTCCATTACACCACGATCCTAGTGTTCTTGCGTACCGGTTCTGCCTCTGTATAAAAGAGATTAGTATTAGCACTAGAATTTGTATATATTTTAATTTTCCTGATCAACACCCAGGATAGCCTACAACTAGGTACACATATTAAATTGTTAGTGAAATCTATTTTATATTTTGATGGCATTTGCTTCTTTTGAGTAGCCTTGTTAAAGCTAAATCTAAATCTGAAAATTGAAAATTTTGACCTAGGTAGTGGTAAAAGTAATCCTCCGTCACTTGAACGGACAAATATTGGGGTGAGCACTGACTGAAATGAGTGCAACGGTCGGATGTAGTTTGGTGTGTGTATAGGCCTATGTGTGCGTTTAAAAAAATTCAACTAATACAGTTTTCTTTTACACAAGTTAGCACTGCCGGAATATTTATATAGTGTAAATCAAAGACTTCCTATATAAGTGGGTCACAAAAAAGAGAAACTCTCTTAACTGTGTGATGAACCTTAGGCTACGTTATTACCCAATAGGTACCTATCATGAATTAGGTTGTGTTTTGGTGGTAGAGCCTAACTTATCTACAGTTCCTAAGAGAACCTGCGATATATTATCGGACGGTATATATATCTGATTTGATATTAATATTGCAAAACCAATTCACCAAATCTGCAAATCATAACTCAATTTGATGTTTACATAGTGAAAAAAACATAGGGAACGATGTATTGAATCGGATAATTATTGATATATAATGTTATTCATCCGATAATATATCGCAGGTTCTCTGCGGAACTGTACCCGTTATGGCAAAAAAGACATACACAGTCATGGCGAATCAAACAGAAAATTGAAATAAAAACACCTAAGATTGAAACTTTATTTTAACTTATTTTAACTTTGAGAAAACCTAATTGAAATATATGTATGTCTACCTATTATTAATGTCTGATTGTAAATAAAAAAAAAAAAACTTACGCAAGATAGCTGGCTTCAGATGCAGATTGCAAAAGAAAAATTTATTCCTCCTTCCCAGCCTACAGGCTGCTAGACAGCCACTTTGTCACTCGGGAGAATTGGTACCGTAGGCAAATTATTCACTGCTACCAAATCCACCAAAGCTGCAGAGTTATCAACTGAAACAATGGAGAGAAAACTAATTTTAGTTAAATTCATGCATACCTTTCTCTGGCCTAAATATGTATCAAGATTAGTTAGGCCTAATCATTGGTTGGTAAAGGAAGCAGACAACAACTAAAATACAAAAGACTAAGAGACAATACAGGGGTAGACTTTCGTATCTGTTGTCAAAAACAACCGAATGAAAATATCGATCGTTATAGCCTATGTTCATTCAGTTGTTTTTGACAACAGATACGGAAGTGTACCCCAATTCAGTTTAAAAGGAAAATGGATTTCAAATAGGCTAGGCTATTTCTTTTATAATACCGGTAAATTGTAACCTGGTTGAGGTAGAATATGTTAGGCCTAGGCTAGCCTAAATTAAGTTAACTTATTCTTGATGGTGAATTTACATAAACTTAAGTTAGTGACTGACGTAAAATATAACCCACATAACTTAGTAATATTTCAAAATTAGCCTAACAAGGTATTTCAACACAGTATGGTATTCCATTTGCCTTGTAAACCAGTAAGTTAGTCCTACGTACTAGCCTATATATTGAACACTATTTTCATCCGGAAGTTGCCCTTTGAAGCTAAATAAACTACTGGTTCAGTAAGAACTAAGCAAGCCGCCTAACTTAGTAGCTTACGCCTAGGCCTAATTAGTATGCAGAAAAATACTTCCTCTAAAACAGATTGCCTATTTTGAGGTTTCAGATTTATCTATTTATACTTAAGTTAAGGTATTAGGAATGATAAGTTGGCCAATTTAATTTGTACAGTAGCTTAACTTAGGTCTAGGTAAGGCCAAGGCCTAAAATACGTCTATGTTACTAGGTATAGTGACTTATACTTACATACTCCAAGGATCAAAACGTGAAAAGATGTTCGGTGTAGGTTATGCCAATACCCAGTCACAAAAATAACAACTCTAAACTAACAGTAACACACACTAAACAAAATATCAGCACACTTAAGTTAACTGATTTGAGGTTATGTCTTGTTCTTGAATCTTGATACTCTTGTTGCTTCCATAGTTTATTTTCACTACTTGTGTAGCCTACTCAACAAGTTAGTTGTCATAGGTACATTTTACATAAATCGTGTACTTTCCCTCAAAAGGGGCAATTTGTTGGTTAATAAATAAATAAATCCACACCGTGAGTAAACTGGCCACCACTGGTCGCGCGACGGATTTTGTAATTTGTTTTGTATTGTAATGTTTTGTTTTGTTTGCTGAGTTAGGTTAGAATTAAGTTGGTGTTTTGTCTTCAGTCTTCCTCTCTTCCTTTCATACGAATGGGCCAAGTCAAGCTCAAACTAGATACTTAACATATTTTTAGAGTTATATTACACTTAAAAAAATTTAAATTTACGTTTGGTTTAATTTACTAGTAAAAATAAAATTATATGGCCAATCGTTAAGAGTTTGACTTTTTTATTAATAAACAAAACTTTAAAAAAAGCTGTGTTTCCTATTCACTCTTCTTGAAATGTGTAGTAAGCCTAGATTCAGAAAAATATCAGATGTTCCAACAACTCCCCCCCCCCTCACCGCGAAAAGTCAAAATCCATCATCAATTAATTAAAAATTACAGTGTTCAGTGTTCCTTCCTATTATTAATTATTGTGAGATAATTAATACAAACTGGGGCCCATTTCATAATAAAGTACAAACTAATATTATTAGTAAATCAGCTGATTGCCCAATGCAAATCTAATGGAAATAACAAGTTAAAAGTTGTAACTTGTAACTTGTAGTTTATTATGAAATGGGCCCCTGTAGGCTGGGGACTAATTCTTTACTCTAAAAAATTTAAAAAGTTAAATCTAAATAATTTTAAAACTAGTATATTTGGAAATTTTCAAAGAGAAAATCAAATTTTTAACATTAAGAATATTTAGATAATATTCTAAATTTGATGTTATTTGACTTTGATATTTTGAAGATACAATAAATATTCAAAGTTTGACATTGTTTGACTTTGACATTTTGAACATTAAATGAATATCAAATAAATATCAAATTTTTGATTTGACATAGTTTGATATATTGAACGTTTATTTGATATCAAATAAATATTCTGTGCTATGTGGGGATGTTCCAGTCCTTGTAATGCCTGATGACAGCTCTAGAGCGTGCCATTGTGCCAAAATTTAGTTGCCACTGCAATCAATTAATAAGACTACCAACAATATACTTATTATTTACCTCTTATATTAGTATGTATACCTCAGTAATCCAGAGGCTACCCATTTTGAAAATTGATATAGGACTACACATTCCTTACACAAAGTCCGCGGAACTGCTCAAAGAACAATAATTAATGTGTTTGTTTTTTAGAAGTCCGACAAACTTTGAGCCTTCTAAGGGGAACTCAATAAGTAATTTAGTCTTACATGTCCAACAACTCAGGGGCAAAATCTATATAGATTTTATTTGTGACTATCATGAGCTTTTCAATTATCAGGCTTATCTGGTTTGTAGAGTTCTACGGTACCCAGTTTAAAGAGTTTGTTATTATTGATAAGTTACCATTTTTGTTAGTTGCCTTTTGTTCGTATGTCCATCATGAACTTGGCAACCTACAAATAAAAGAAACTTAATTATTATCTGTTTGTTATAGTTGACTTTTCATGTTCAATCTATATTCCAGAGTCCTGTTGTCCTGATCCTCAGTTCCTCTGTGGGTCTGACAGGTGTTGGGATGTTACTCATTCTCCTCTTACTGCTCATTCTGTCTCTCAGCTGTGTTAGAGAGAGATACTACGACATTTTCTGGGCCACTCACTTCCTTTTCCTGCCTTTCATGATCTGCCTCATCCTCCATCCCCTCAGGTCGGTATGTATCTTGTTTCTTGTATGCTTTTAGCTCGTTAATATCATAAGCAAAAAAGGATATCTTTGGGATAAACTTCTCCTTTATCCAGATTGTTCATCGTGATGTTCCAGTCCAGTGAGCTGAAAATCCTACCGGACTGAGGCTGTTTGGGACTTTGTCCTCTTCAGCCATACTTTATCCAGAGAAATTTAATTACTTCAAGGGGTATTTAAAATTGTTGAGTTGCCCCCAAAATTGCCTATTTTGGTTTTTTAAACGAAATTGGGATTTTCTCAATAACATGTACTGTCATGCCATATCAAGGTGTATAGAGTTTGGTTTTCCTGGAGTAGCCCATTAAAAGGTTAATGGGGGTGTCAATACTTTTGCCCAACCCTGGTTTGATTGTTGAAAAAGAGAACACTCCACTACTTTCAGCCTTATAGTTAGTACAAAATTGATACAGATGCTAAAAATGATGACAGTAAAATGATATTTTTTCAATACAGATTATATAACTTCTGTTCAGTTAAACTTAAACCTTTACTTTGTATGTTTCAGTGGGGTTTTGAAAGAACAAAGTAACTATCCTCATAACTTGCTAGAATGTGATGAAGCTTCCAGTAACATGACCATCAGTGAGACTTGCCATGCAAACCCCACCTTTACCTCAATGGAATGCCAGGTGGTAATTTATATTAAAGCAATCTTGTACTTTAACTTTTAAACACCAGGGATCTATATCTATAAGTATACAAGAGGATGTTTGTATATATATATATTTGTTTGGCAGTGATAAACTCAGACACCGCTGAACCGATTGCCACGAAACTTGGTACATACGTGTAGAATTTCATGGAATAGGTTTATACACCATCAATTTCGTGATCCGTCCAATCGGCTCCGCCCCAGTGGCTCTGGAGTTTCCCATGTTAACCTTATGAGAAATGGAATTAATGAATCTTAACAGCTGTTTCAATTAAACAAGTTGGTTCTGTTCTATGATGTTCAATAGCATTAAAGTTACAAGGATTACCAACAGGGTGCAGCACTATTATTTCTTTTACATTCATGACAACAGCTAATTTGCAACCAAAAGGTGAGTGAGCATAGCGAACGAACTTCAACCTGGAGGCGAGTTAGCGTAGTGAACGAGCTAACCTGAAGGCAAGTGAGCGTAGCGAACGAGCTAACCTGAAGGCAAGTGAGCGCAGCGAACAAGCTCCAACCTAAAGGTGAGTGAGCGTAGCGAACGAGCTCCAACCCAAAGGAACAAACTTCAACCGAGACGTGATTGAGCCATGCGAACGAGATCATCTTGAAAATTAAGAAGTTAAACGGGGCAAAGCCTGCGGGTTACAGCTAGTTATTTATAAATTTAAATATCCATATACTGTACCTAAGGTAATAAGGATTTCTCTTTAAGTCCCTTTTTCAGCCATCCTACTTAACAGATTTTTATGATTAGATGTAATTTCAAAGGTTATGATCTAGCCGAGGGATGAATTATATTAACTACAAAGGTAATTTGTTTTAGAGCTCCCCTCCCTAATGTTGAATTTATCCTTAGAGTTCACTTTCCAAGATTTAGTGATTCTGACCAAATTTCTTTATAACAGTTCAATGTTAACAGCTAATCCTTCAGATGAATGTACACAGTCAGATTGTAAACAAGAGACAAAAACGTTTATGAAAATGGATTTTAAATATAGCGATCAGGCTACTTTTTTGATAGTTGAAATCTGATTGAGGTAGGTAATCACTCTTATGCTGTAGATCTGAAAGAAACAAATTTAATTTATTGTAAATTAGTAGTTTTTTCCATATAATTACTGTCCCAAACAAACACAATCTTTTAAAAGTAAAAAGGTACTGGTACTGCATTCATTTTGTCTTGGAAACAAGTTGCGAACCCATATTAAAATGTACAATTTGCTTACAAGTTTCCTTGTACCTACTTATTCTTACAACTCTTTCACAACAAAAATTTTAAAAGCTTTTCATATAAAGTTTTATTCTAAAAAATACCTTTTTTGACAAAAACAAAAAAAATGAAGATATCAAAAAATATAAAAAGCTTGATCATAATTGCTATTTACAAATAATCTACCCCTTCAGTCGGGAGGAGGTAACCTGCTCCCCCTTGGCTGGCGCGTCAGCAAGACCGTGGTGCGAAATGTTTGCCTTGACTGTACTCTTTCTTACCTGATTTAATCCCGACCAAAGTATGAAACCAAAGTATGAATCACTACTGTAGTGTTTATGTGATATGGGATGCAAGGTTTTCTGAGGTCAACTACTAGGTCTGATGGTTATGTTTGGTTTGGTTACGCTAGGTTAGGTTAGGAATACTACCGTAATGTTTGCCTTGGATCATCAGCTTCAAAATCAAAAGAAAACCAAATGTTATAATGCACAATACGTTATTTAATATTTATAACATAATTTGTTGCATAGTGTTTTGATAACTGAATGAGTTGCTGTAATCTATTTAAAGTATATTGCCTCAAATTATTACTTACATTTTATCACACAATTTAACAGTAAATGTCTGAATCTCAATTGCTCAGTGAATATAAATCAAATATATGCACGAAGCATGCAGCACGAAGAGGGCTAGGTCAGGTAAGAAAGAGTACAGTCAAGGCAAAAACTTCGCACCACAGCCTCGCTGGCGCATCACCCATGGGGGAGTAGTTTACCTACACCTTTCAGTCGACTTTTACCTTCCCAATTTATAGGTTGGCTTCTCTAACCAAACTCACCCATGATTAGTTGCACACCATGTGAGGTGTCACTCACTTCTCTTTCGGAACTAACCACTATGTCTCCCCAGGGCTGGTTGTGGGTGGTAGCAGCTCTAGGGATATCCCTGAGTGACTGTCTGCTGAGGTCATGTCGTCGCAACTACTCAGTCTACCAGGTGACTCAAGCTGTAGACATGTCAGGAGGTGTCACTCACCTCACTCTTAGAACCGACCACACTGTGCGTCTCAACCCTGGCCAGGTAACTCTGATTACACTCATTGGACATGTTTCAATTTACAAATTTAGTGCTATATTAGATTGGGCATTGACAGAAGGAATATAAATCTGTTCTTTCAATTTTTACAATACAGTAGACTCCCTCTTATCCGGATACCTTTTAACCGGACATTGGTTTAACCGGACTAAACTCGGGGTAATGACATCTCTTTAACCAGACAATTTTTATCACCACATTGGTTTAACCGGACTAAATTGGCAGGCAGTGGGCGGTACTGAAACGACCGTTCTCGTGGAAAAGATTTGAGACCAGTGATCACGTGTCTAAATACAATGCTCTCCTAAATTTAAGCCAAATACGCTTTTAAACAGTCCGTTTTTACAAGTTTTTCAGCAAAAAAAACCATTATCCGGACTGACCTTGGTCCCGAGGAGTCCAGATAAGAGTGAGTCTATTATAGAATGATTACTAGTTAAGCTACATTACAGTAGAACTTCAATCAGGGTGATTAGTTGGGACTGGGACCCCATTCCGATAATAAAAACTCCAGATTTTGGATCTTTTAATGGTTATCTAAAAAGTTATTTAAAATAAACAAAAAGTACCTTGCCAAATTTAATAAAGTATCTTACAACATAACACCACAAACAGAAAACCTGGCATATAAAATACATATTTTTTCAACTAAGAGGCAATTGTTCAGTTTCCGTTTTCTGTGCCGTCAGGTCTGGTTGACTTAGAGCAGCTGATGTTGAGTTCACCTTGTCATTCCATCCACAACAGACCAGTGAACCTGAGTGTTAAGCCTAACCCGTTGTTGGCCGTACAACTTTGTTAACTGTAACATATGATCTGATTTAATTTTTGTACTCATTTGAGGTGATCCGGATAGTTGGCAATCCCTGATTGAAGTTTAGTTAGTTGTAACCGTATTTTATTTATAATTTTATTTTATTTTAGCAAGTAGAGTTGATTAGGCAAGAAGATCCCTTTCCACGTGTTTCATTAGTACCTTTTATCTTCCTTCTTTATGTTTTTTATGTTACCTTAAAATTTTACAAAATGTTTGCATGTCTTCTAATTTAGATTCTTTCACAGTATGTTCTGCTTCAATGTCCTAGGCTGTCCTCGCTGGAATGGCACCCATTTACTGTTACCTCAGTAAGTACAATAAAGCTACATACAATTAAATCCTCAATTACTTCAAAAGTTCTCATCTATTTGGCCAGCACTGGTCAAGCAAATCGATCAAATCAGCTCTTTTGAACTAAGCAGGCAGACGAAATAAAATTATTTATTACATTATTTTTAGAAACAGCTCATACAATAGTAAAAATGGTTTTTGTTTTATAAAGTAATGTGTTGATTGCTGCTTGTACATTTGTGGTGTGCTTTTTAACAATCGTTAAGACTAATTTAGTTGATGACTCAATTAAACAGTTGACACTTTTTTATTTTCTAAAAAAATAAAAGCGAAACTTGTAACCAAAAGACTTACAAATATTTAGTAACATGTACAAGGGGTGCTTAGTTTTAAATTAAAAGTACAATTTTCTACCCAGCAAGTCTACATAGGCACTTAAACTGTAACTGCATTTAGAAAATGAAAGATAAAAAATTGGTTAATCGATAAATTAAGTTGTGAAATCTAGAATAGAAGCAAGTTATTGTAATCTGTTTGTGTTTATTTATGGTTTTATAAAGGTTTCCTGTTCGACTAGTCACACCTACATCAGTCTGCTTATCCGAAGGAGAGGAGATTGGACTAGTGAGTTAGCGCCGTTGATTTGTATTATTGTTTAGAATTTAAAAAATCATGTATTTGTATTTTAACATAAGAATTCTTTACTTATGGAAAACAATATCATCCAGGTCCACAAGCTTTCATCCACGCAGGATTCAACCCTTTTTTAAATCTCCTATTACAAGTCTCAGCAGCCCATGGATCCATTAATAATTGTTGCCACTTCCTTGTGAACTGCTTCCTTAAGATCTATCACAGTTTGGGGATTGTTAACCAACCTGAGAATTTGTATTTAAAATGGGAATGATATGTCATGGGGTCTAAGTTGAAAGTAAACCCAAAAAATCCGCTGCTTTGCCATAATGGACTCACTATTTTGCTCATAAGTATCGAAGGCAAACATATGGTGTTTACCGTACACTGCTTCATGGATTCTAAAATGACATCATATACAAAAACTAGTGACCCCTTGAAACACTCACAGTCGCACTTATACTAGCCATTTAAAAAACACTGTTTCCTGTCAGACACCTTTTACTTTAGATACACCAACAATAAACAAACTATTTACTGAATCCATGCTCAAAATAGACCACTGAAGCATGGGTGCAATATAATGATCTGTTATCTATATATTAATAGGCAAGCATGTTTCTTTAAAACCTTTTTTCTCAGCTCGTGTGCATCGTAGGGAAATTCTACGCATACCGTTGGAAAGCTATTTTCCTGTAGGTATGCAGAATCCCTTTATAAATTTAAATAGGCTCAAAGATAAGCACAAAAAATGAGTTTAAAAATTTGAAAAAATTAACATGGATCTTATGCGTTGCTATGCTGGTTACGAAATAACAACGAAATATAAACAGAAAATCAAAACAAATGGAGGAAACTCCAATCACATGTTTTATTTACAGTGTGGGGTGAAAATAGATAAGTGAGTACATTACATATTTTTGGTCGAGTTTCGACCACTGGACGACCTCTCGTATTTTTAAATAAGTGACATAGTACAATTAATATTAGATTTGTTTCTGTATAATTTACAAACAATACTCTGTATTTAATTTATTTATTTACAGAAGCAGTTTGTAGACTACTGAGCAAGGCTGGCCGAGATAACATTCTACCTCACTCTGTTGCCCTTCCAAGGTTAGTGCTGTTGTTAACTTACATTTGGCATTATATATTAAAGCATGCCCTTATATAAAAATACTACCTTTTTATGTTGAAGTAGACATCAAAACAGAGGTGAACATAAGGGGGGGGGGGGCGAGGGGCGAAATAATGAATATGAAGAAAAAGTATGTACCGTACTATAATATGAATTATTTATTATGAAATTATGTGCAAAGTCATCGCCGTGGCAGACAGTAATAGTTTGTGCGAGTTCAGGTTGATTCTCAGACCGACTCAAGCTCCCACCCGCCGTCCGGCTATCTTCGCTTTGGAATAGTTAACCCTTCAGTACAAGTGCTGCGGACTCAAGAGGCCGCACATTTGCAAAAAACGCTGAAATAAGTGAATCCACAAGCGAACGACATGACGCGCCATCTACGTTCCACCCACTACCTTTACAAGTACAATGGTGGTGTTTTGACCGTCTTAGCGTGCGTATTGGCCCTGAGCTACGAGGGTGTAAAGTTAAGCGTGTCATGTTTCAAGAGGATGAAGAACAGGCCAGCGATTGACTGATTGGTTTTCAACAGGACATTTTCAATTTGAAATGTTTGTAATCATTTTGAAATTTATTGATATCTAAAATCTATTTACCTATTTTATTTAGATTGAAATTTTGATGCTATATGAACTATATTAGGTATATAAAAGAGCATTTCCAGTAAGAAGTAAGACACTGACTGTCAGTCCGTGCGCGCGTACTGGTGTTAGTATTAGCCACGTGTGTGCTGGAGGGTTAATCTGATTATAGTATTGAAATACTGTTGTAAAAGAAAACTGATGCTCCCGACAAGTATGAATCCTGTTCTATGGTTACCGTACTTTTCTGTAGATAGGTGATTAATGTTGCCAGTTGATTGATCTGTATGAATTAAAGTGGCTTAAGATGTAGAAAGGGTGGATTGGGGAGTGCATAGAATGTAATCGCATATTTGCATGATATTTGTGCATATTTGCAAAACGAGGACGGCAGTAGTGTTCATAAATTCCATCAAGCAAGATAATTATTGGATTTGAGTAAACTTTGCTTACAAATCAGCGTGTTTAAGACTTCCAGGGCCTTTATAGTCTTAGAGAGACATCCGCTAGTTGATAATCTCTCTCGTTCAATTATACTTTGATACGATCTACATGCAGAATTCCCTTAACTAATTTGGGCAAATGAGACTTAAGAAAAACAGCAGTCAGTTACACCATGGAGAAGGAAAACATTCTGCAAATCTTTAAAATCACCTCCAAACTTCTTTCATCCATTACACACATTTTGTAAGTCCTAACACTTTTCTGGATTCATGTCCGTCAAATGGCGATTTACTGCAATAGCAGTTAATGGCTGAGGCAACGCAATAATCTAATTACAGGTCACAAATTAAACTCTATGGGAGCGTTAATTTTTTTAAACGTTTTTAAATACTTTGAACAGACTAGTCGTCCCATAGGGGTGGGAGCCGGCTAGTAGTAGTTGTGGATGATCTAAGGAAGAACTTTATAGTCTCAGATTCGAAATAGCTCTTAAATGTGACAAGAGCTCAATGGAGTCTTTCATTCACTGAAAACCCTGGCATATCCTTCAAAATTTATGAATTATTGTAATTTTAACTTCTGCTCATTGCAACACATTGACAATCAATGTTTTCTTGACCAGGATTCTAGTTGATGGTCCATTCTGCAGCCCTCTGGAAAATGTGGTCAAAGCCCGACTAGCAATCTGCATTGCTGCAGGGATAGGGATCACTCCATTTATTGCTGTTCTTCACCATTTGTAGTAAGTAACTGTAAATCACTTTAACTAACTAATGGTATGTGACATATAACTTTCGTGACTGTTTGCTACTTCACACTCAGTCAAGCAGTTTTTACACAGTAAACTGCTAGTTTCTAGTCTATTTCTAGACAAGAAGACCTTTGCATACAGAAAGTACACTCTTTAAAATCAGCTGGAGCAAATTTAACGAGCACTCTTCCGGCACTTTTTAAATTTGAGTTTATTTTATAGGCTCTAAAAGAAGCAACAAAATAAATACTACAGTCAGGACCACGAAAGTTCTGCAGTTGAAGGAGGAGCCTATTTACCATATGGTTTTGAATGAACCAATGAGAACGTGCGGTGTTGCCAAATCTAATAATACCAGCTAATTTGAAAATATTGCTTGGTATATTTTAATTAGTGTTGTCAACGGGCGATGTGGCAACGTCGCACTAGCCTTTTCTTGTGATTGGCTGCCACCAACTGCAAACTTACGTGGTCCCGACTTTAGACATTTTTGGACAGGCACATTATTTACTTTTACTATTATGGAAAGGATGAAAAATCATACCTTTTGTAAAAAGTTGGAAGTTTTTTTTACACATTTTTTATTTAAGTACCTAGTGTAATTTAAAGAGTATGTTGTGATTGGGTACCTTACTTACCTTAGTATTCCTGGTAGTCAGTATCGGTTTAAAACTTGCGGCTCTTGGCCAAATTAACCCAAGCAGCCCCCTAGTTGAAACTTTTTCAGAATCGCGGTGAAATCGTGGACATCTCCTGCAGTCACAGGACAGGTGCATCATCATCGTCACCCGCAATTGAAACCAAATTGTAAAAATCTCTTACAATTACGGGAGCACCATCATTGTGAGAGCAGCAAATTATTAATTTTGGAAGATGAATGTTTTCAAAATGCTTTGGCCCCTTACTGCTTTTGGCCCCAGTGGTGTGGCAAAAAGTATCGTACTACATTCATCTGGGAAGGATTTAACAATACTAGCATGAAGACCTGTACTTGGCACTAGCACCATAAACACTTATTTCCTAGCCATGTTTTGCAATATACAAGTAAACAACTACTACATCAGTTGTTCATGTTATTAATAGAAGATGAGACAGTTTTGGACTATACATTGGTTAGTACTGTTGAATATAGTGTTTTCTGTGATATTCATGCATGATTTATGTGTTTGCAGTAAAAGTGACAGTGTGAGATGGGGTCAAGAGAGACCACATCATCTGCACTTGCTCTGGGTAGTGAGGAGTCAAGATCAGCTGACTTGGACAGCAGACTTGATAACTCACCTCCATCACAAGGTAGTACCACTGACTATTAGACACTGTTGTATTAATAGTCAAAGGTATTACACAATCTATACTGTAACCCACAGATGGACAGGTCCTCAAAAGTTTCAGGAATTTTTCGGGAAAAATGTACTTATCATCTTCATAAACCACCATAACGGATGAGCCATGTTGGCATAGAGTATGGATCAGTGCAATAAGACAGAAAATTGATTTTGTATCTTACTGTAGCCATCTCCAAGATTATAAAGACAAACTTAGTTATAAAAGTAAAAAAGTTTAAAATCCCCCCTTGAATGCCATGAATATAAATATAAGTCCCATCCCAAACTAGTACAATCCTTTAAGCCTTTACTTTTGATGCACGAAAAAGCTGATAGTTGATTGGTCACTGGATTGTCACAATAAATAACAAAGGTAACTGAGTAACGAATTGAACTGACTAAACCTTCAAATGAAAATGTCAAGGTGTATATTTTCCTAAAACTTTAAAATAAATTAGATTATACAAAAGACAGCCGAATAATTGGTTTACAAAAGTAAGAACGGTTCTACACACACATTAACATATATTTTTGTCATATTAAATGTTTGAATAAAAAGTTGAAAGTGTCACATGAGTTTTTTTTTTACTTTTACAGTGTTGGTCCAGTAACTACCCTGACAAGTTTGACTTTTCCTTGTACATAACTAAAGGAAATACACATCAGGTAATGAAATTTAATCCAAAATATAGAAAAAAATCTGTTTATAAATCTAAGCATTTGACATTAATTTTAAAGTTGATAGGTATTTATCTGAGCATGGTACAATAGTTATAGTTACTGTTTTATTTAACATGCAAGAACTCAATGATCAATGACATATAAGAGTACGTTTAAGAATTCCAATTTTAGTATTGAAATAATATTTTCTCTTAGAAATTTTTGAAAAATATAGTAGGAAAAAGTTGTATAAGACTCTACAGCCTACCTCTGTCAACAGGGTTCTCTTTCACTCTCAAATTTGATTCAAAAGAGAACATATTTTGGTCGTCCAAACTGGAGGAATCTATTTTCAGAGTGGGCTCTTCTATACCACAAGTGAGTATGTGTAAGAACAATTTTTCATCATTCTGAGACTACTTTTTTGTTACAGTAATTTTCAAAAAGCATGTATAATATATACAGGTAAAATTTCAAACTCAATATTGTAGCCTACTTTAATTGTATCTCAAAAACCGAATCTGTAAAATAATAAAAAAAAAATTCCAAAAGGTTTACCGAGAACAAAGCGCATCTTAATGCATTGGGGTAACTGAGACAAACCGTGTGGCTTGGCTACCATTAAAGGTTTTTCCACATTACTTTGGGGGCTGGCCCAGGAATTAAACTCAAAACTCATACTAAACAAACTAGGCAGACCTATATTCTCATCTTTAACAAGAATACAATAAATAAACAATTTTAAAAAAGAAAAGAAAATAATATCTTTAAATAGAGTAGAAATTAAATCAAATAGACCCCGCTTCTGCTAGGGATAGACTTTTATCCCTAGCAGAAGCAGGAGAGATGAAGATAATGAGCACATACTTCCCACGGAAAGCTATCCACAAAGCGACATGGATGCACCCAAACGGTACAACACTTAACCAAATCGACCATGTTCTCATAGACAGAAGACACCACAGGAACATCACCAATGTTAGAAGTATCATAAAAGCTGAGTGTGGTGTAGATCATTGTCTAGTGTTAGTTACCATTAACCAAAGAATAGGAGTAGGAAATAGAAAGAAGAATGAAACGGAGAAAGTGATTGCTACAGAAAGAATCAAAGAAAAAAACATCGCCAGAGAATACAAGATAAAACTGCAGAACAGATTCCAAGTTTTGGAAGAGGAAGAAACTGAAGAAAATGTAGAAAACCAGTGGAACAGATTGAAAAATTCTATTCAAGAATGTGCCCTAGAAGTGTGTGGACAGAAGAAAAAGAAGAAGAAAAAACCCTGGTTTGATGAGGACTGTAGAGATGCGGTCTACAAAAGAAAAGCAGCGAAAGGAAAGTGGTTAAACCAACAAAACTTAAATAACAAAGAAAATTATATCATGCAAAATAGAGAAACAGTCAAGATTCTTAGAAAGAAAAAACGTGACTGGATTAACAGCCTGATAGAAAAAGCGGAACAAGACAGAACAGCCAACAACAGCAGAGACTTCTACAGGTCAGTACGCTGCTTCAAGAAGGGGTTTACACCCAGCACATTTGGGATCACCGACAAAGATGGAAACATAATAATAAATAAAGAAGAATGTTTAGATAGATGGCGAGAATACTTTATGGAGTTACTAAATGGAGACTTCCAAGAAACAATCGAAGAGCCTGTTAAATATGAAAATGTACAGCCATATGTTCCAGAACCCACTTTAGAAGAAATAAAAAACACAATCAAAAGCATGATAAATAATAAAGCTCCGGGAATAGACGGAATAACCATAGAATTACTAAAAGCGGGAGGAGACGGACTAAGCAGACAAATACATAAACTTATTCTAAAGATTTGGGAACAGGAGACAATTCCAAAGGACTGGCAGGCTATCATAATCCCAATATTTAAAAAAGGAGACAAGCGTAATTGTAACAATTATAGAGGAATTTCATTGTTAGCAAGCACCTACAAAGTACTCTCAAAAGTAATACAGAGGAGACTAGAAGAGTATGTGGAAACAATCATTGGAGAACACCAGGCTGGTTTTAGGGGAGGAAAATCAACAATAGATCAAATCTTTATTCTAAAAGAATCAATTGCCAAACATTGGGAATATAACCAAAATTTCTTCTGCTTATTTGTGGATTTCGCCAAAGCATACGACAGCCTCAACAGGCAGCGTATATGGGAAATAATGGAAAGTTTTGGGATACCGGAAAAACTAATAAGGTTGTCCAGTTTAAGTGTAGTTAACTCAAGATGTAAGGTCAAAGTAGAAGGAGAAATGTCTGACGATTTTGAAGTGGATACGGGAGTTAGACAAGGTGATGGACTTTCCCCCACTCTATTTAATATAGCCCTGGAAGACTCTCTGCAAAAAGTAAAAAACTTTAATATTGGAATCAAAATTGGCAAATCCTTAAACATTTTAGCCTTTGCAGATGATTTAGTTTTGATGGCAAAAACCAAACAAGACTTAATAGACCTCACAAAATTACTAGTTTTAAACACGGGAAAAACAGGATTAAAAATAAATGACTCAAAGACTAACTATATGATAGTAGGGAGGACCCAAGAAGACCTTAGGGAAGATGATTTTCTGGAAGTTGGAAGCCACAGATTTAGAAGAGTAGATACATTTACATACCTGGGTACCGTAATATCAGGACAAAGCAGAGAAGATCTAGAAGTACAGAATAGACTTAATGCCGCGAACAAAAGTCTCTATGCCTGCAATAAATTAATGAGCTCAAAATTATTATCCCACACAACAAAATTACGTCTGTATAAAACAATAATCCGTCCAGTAATTTTATATGGCTCAGAGACTTGGATCCTGAACAAAAAAGAAGAGAGAAAAATAATAGTTTTTGAAAATAAAGTATTGAGGAAAATTTTTGGCCCAACGCTAGAAAATGGAGAGTGGAGGAAGAGGCACAACCAGGAAATAAGAGAAATGTACAAAAATGCAGACATCATCGGAGAAATAAGAAGTAGGAGACTAAAATGGGCAGGACACATACTAAGGAGAGAAGAAGAGTCAAACCTGAAGAACATTCTGAGGGGAACACTAGAGGGACGAAGACCCAGGGGACGACCAAAGACTAAATGGTGGAACCAGGTGAACAAGACATGAGGCGGCTGGGAATTGGAGAGGAGGATGCTGAAGAAAGAGACGGATGGAGGCGCTGTGTTGCTGAGGCCAAGTACCGACTGGGGTACAAATGGCCAGGGCAGTAGTAGTAGTAGTAGTAGTAGACCCCGCTCTGAATGTTTGCACTGGGGCATAACCATAGACAAAAAGAATTAAATATAGACCATCAGCTGTGCTGCGGTTACCATAGGTAGGTCTGTATGGGGAAGCGATCTGGTAGAGGATTGTAATTCAGCCCCCGAGGTCTTCCACTCTATCCTTATTTATAAAATAATTGCTTAACAGCTGATCAAGCAACATGCATTAAGGACAAAAAAAGTGGTGGGTTAACTTCCTCTCAAACCACCTAAATATTTTGAACCGAGTATAAGATCATAAACAAAAAGAAGTAGATAGACAGACCGTCAGCTGTGCTGCGGTTACCATAGGTTCTGGCGCACACCGCTGGGAGCGCCTTGTAGTTACAGCGTACGCTGTACGTAAACTACAAGGCGCTCCCAGCGGTGTGCCAGAACCTATGGTAACCGCAGCACGGCTGACAGTCCATATTTAATTCTTTTTGTCTATGGCACTTCCCAAACCGAGTCTGTTTACAATAGATCTTTTTACCCAGTAGCACAATTCTTCATTGCTGCTTCAATACCTCCTATTTATAAAGTAATCTCTCCTAATAATGCATTGGTTTTGTGTTACTTCAGGAAGGAGGTGTCAGTTTTCACTTGTGGGCCTTCCTCACTGCATAGACAAGTCAAGTCTGCAGCACTCAAGTTCAACAGCAAGGGAACTCGCTTTAATTGTGTTCAAGAATCATTTTCCTAAAATTTCCCACATGATTCAACCAAGCCAGTATTATTATTCTGTAAATATATCTTAGTGTTGTAAGATTCATATCCTAGATGCGTTTATTAGATATCTGTGATAAGTTGTGGGTTCAAAGTTCTGTTGAACTTGTGCCATTTATCCCTGTAATATTGTAACGTGTGTGTGTAGGTAGATAAATTTAATATGAAATAAAATTGTAAAACAAAAGAGCCAGGGATAGTATTGAAACCAAAACATTGGTAGTTTATTTACCACTTCCCTGATTCAAACACGTCTTTACGTTGTTTGGTAACATAATGCTAACTGCTGATCCCTCCGTGTTCTATTTGGATCTTCCTCAGCTTCAGTCCAACAGTATATTGATGGATTAGTCAACACTAAAATCAATGTAGATTCAATTTTTGTCTTATTATTAAAAGAAAATGGTTTGGTTAACACTCACTGTTAACACTCATCAAGTAAAAGGTAGATAATGCTTATTTAAAGGCAGGTAAGGATGAGCTAGAGAATGGGTGGGAGGTGGGATGTATTGTGTGTTGATACTGACTAAAACCAGCTAATGTTTTCAAATGAGAAATTTCATTCTTTGTGTAAAAAATCACTTGGATTTGGAATACACTAAGAAAGAAGGAATGAATAGACAAAAATTGGAAATGCTCCTTAGTTGAAAATGGACCATGTTGGGAATGCTCCTTAGTTGAAAATGGACCATATTGGAAATACTCCTTGGTTAAAAATGCTGTCAAAGATAGTGAAATATTCTAATGTTTTGTGTAAAGTGTGAAGTTTACTGTCTCTCGTGCCAATTGGACTCTTTCTCATTCAGGTAAGACTGATACTCTAAAAAAAAATCCTAAAAACCTAGGCCCTTTTACTTTATCTTTCATCTTAAAAATAATATTTGGTGTAGTTCACATAAATTACTAAGGAAAATTTTGATTTCCATAACCATTCATTTACCTTTGTTTATTCCTCAGATAATCTATCACTAAGAAAGAAAAAAAAACAACTACACAGTTCAGGATAAAAAATGTACAGTAATGTATAAAACGACTTTTAATTCTTAAAATATAATCACACAAAATAAAAACTAATGATCGATGATGATAAGCTCATCAATGCCCCAGTCCTCGAAGCTGTTGTCGGGTAGATATCTTCTGATGATGATGGGGATCTTGCGCTGCTTCAGTTCTTTCATCGCTATCTGCAGCGGATCTGTTTCCCCCTCCAGCTCCACCATGACTGGAGCACACATCGCGATCTGTAGAGCTCTGGTACCCAGCACACGTGCTCTCTCATACCTGAACAACCGTCATTTGTAAACAGAACACTCATAACACTAGTTTGTATGTAGAGGTGGGGAAGAATCTGTGGGATCTAAGCTTAACCTATTTTTATTTTTAACCCTTGTTTGTTTCAGGCTCTCACGTGTAACCTTGTAGGTAAGCAGGGTGAACCTACTTAGTTTATTGCTCGCATAATCAAGTAGTTTGTGGCATTCTAAGTAGTTATTACCCACAAAGTCACGTCAAAATTAACTTATAACAGGTTACGTACCTTGACGTACATAATTCCTTAGTCGATATCTATGACTAGTTTTGACTACTACATAGTCATTATCAAAAACGGAACGTTAAAATATTACATTCATTGAATGAATGTAGTCAAATCTTAAATACATCGGACACACAAACAAACATAACACAAACACGGTAGACATTTAACATAATGACGTTAAATTTCTACCGTGTTCGTGTTATGTTTGTTTGTGTGTTCGATGTATTTAAGATTTGACGACATTCAATGAATGAACGTTCCGTTTCTGATAATGACTACGTAGTAGTAGAAACTAGTCAACGGATATTGACTAAGGAATTGTGGACGTCAAGGTACCAGTACGTAACCTGTTATAATTGATTACCAATTCCGGAAGGCTTCAACATGTAAAAATTATCGACTCTTCACAAACTCCTCTGACTAGGGCAATGAACTAAGTGGGTAGTCTAGGGACACTAGTTGTTCAGAGTTCTGATTAATCAATAGTGAGGCTATCCGAATCACTATCAACTCTTGGAAAATCCCAGCAGCAACCTGACTCGTGCGATTCCTGGCACTTTGTTGATTGTTAAGGTGGCAGAATTTCCTGCGCTACCATATGAGTGTTCGCCGGCAGGAAATTTGTGTCACAACTGTTTCAGGAATTTGTTGTTGCTCACAGCTGCACGACTGCTCAACGCAATGCAACGCTCTAGTCAACAACTTTTCGATTTGGCTGTGGGTTGGCCAGACGCAGGCGTTATCCAACTGAACGGTTGTTTAAAGAGGCAGTTGTATTAAACTGTTACGCAGCTGTTAAGTCGTCGTTGTTGTACCGAGGTTACCTAAAAAACAGATTTCTTTCTTATTGTTTCTATCGATTCCCGTTCTGTGTGGCAAATAATTGGTGACCTGTGTCTTTGTAGTGATACCGGTATACTACAACCATTGGGGCATAGTGAGCTTTTCATAATCCTTGGTTTAGACATACACCTCGAATCATCGGATTGGGCGAATCTTTTAGCTAAGTGGTTGTTAGTGTATCCCATGAACATGCAGGTCACCAATGGCCGTTTTGCTACTTTTTGTTAAAATAATCTTCCTCTCTATATCCCTTAGAGATTTTAGTAAATGCCGATTTATCGCCGCATAGCACTCAAAGGGTTAAAGGCCAGCTGTTCAAGCAATGTTTCTAGTAATATTATAATACTTAATTGTTCCTGTTGCGCTAAACAAGTACTTGGTTTTTTTTTATTGTACATAAAAATTCTATAAAAATTTAACAAATTGCTAAATTAGGTCTACACTCAGTAGGCCTAATCTTTACTTCACATCACTTACTTTGTCATATACTTTGTTGTAATCCTGTTTGACTTCTGTACACCGCCTCTAGCATCCTGAGCATTGAGAAGTTCAATATTCTCTCCCTCTTCCTGCAACAGAGAATGTTTTCACCGATTATTGCATTTTCCCCAAAGACTAGATGATTGCGATAACACATTATGTATAGATATGCTATAGAAGAATAATGTGATGTTTTGTAAAAACAAAAAACTACTAGGTAATTTACAATATTTAAAATATCTTTATTCTAACTTTGTACCATAAAGACTGTACTTTGTACCCCAACGATGTTATTACTTAATACATTACTTTAATACTTTCTTATTAACTGGCGACCATACAAAGTAGGTATTTTAAGTCAAATATGAATGTACATGAGTGTAGGATGAGTGGCGCGATCTTGTAGTCTTGTTAGTGACTAAGGCCGACATTCCTTAGACACAGCTGTTAATTAATAGCCCATACAGCTAATGGCAACTAAGGGACCTACATTTTATCGTGGAATCCGAACCACATTTTTGCCTTGGTATAGGCTATACGAATTAGTCTAATTATCAGGATAGTTCTGCGGATAGTCGTAGTACTCACTCGTGCGGACGTTAATCCACACCAGGGAGTATTGCATCCACAGTGCATGCCTATAAATATCCACAATTTGTGACAATATTTTGTGAAGTATGGGCAAAGCAATTTGTACTTTGTACTTACTTTTCTGTAACATCCCTTTTTCCCCCTTCTACTTAAAAGGGTACGTCCAAAAAGTCCCAGGTGGTTACATGTATATTTTCAGAAACATTTAACCCTCCAAGTGTCCATAGTTTAGGCCTTAATGTCCACCTATTTTTGGCGCATTTGCAAGGTTTTATTAAAACGGATCTGAGAAGCTTAAAACAATGTTAATTCTAATGTTCTATATACCATTTTGTTTGGAAAATCATGGGCTTCAATATTATATATAAAACATAAGGAACATTTTTTCAAAAAAAAATTTTTAGGTAAAAAAAAATATAATTTCGAAAATTTTCAAAAAAAAAATAAGTTCACGCTCAATGAAATTGTATAAATTATAGGCCTATAAATATTTGAAAATAGCCACTTTGTTCTAAATTTTATGAGGATTACAAATATATAATAATATAAGGAAGTAGATTTGCAAATAAATAAGTTATGGGCAAAAAACAGATTTCAGTACATAGCGTTTAGCTAAGAATGCATAGCCATAGCCTAACCATAGCTAGGAATCTGGCTGATAATTTACATCAATATCACTACCTACTTCTTCAGGATCATCAACCAGCACTTCAAAACCACTTAAATCTTCTTATAATGCAACACGTATATCACTACTTTTGATTTTTAACACTAAAACAATGATAAACGTAATAAAACACATCAGTCATCGGTCGGAGGGTAACCTAGCTGTTTACAAATACACGCACGTCAGCTGTCTGCTACGTATTACGATCGGCTCAGATAATGTACAGCGCTGAGACAGACCTCTGGAGAAAGCTTAGAATGAAACGGAAAGAACGATACCTAACTCGATCCAGTTCAATCCGATTCAGTCAGTTATAGAGCCTTCGCCGTAAATGATGTCTGCTTGTCGAAAAATCGACAAGTAACACTACACAAAGTGTGCTGCTTGTCGAATTTTCGTCAAGTAACACTGGGAGGGTTAAAATAGAGCTACAAAAAAAATTTAAATCTACTTGATTACATACCAGCTGTTACCCACGGGTTTCAACCCGTTTGACTTCATAAGTAATAATAAAACTATTAATTGGTTAAGTTAAGCTGAAATATACAAAACAGAATACAGTAGTACAAACAAATAATCACACCTGATTTTAATAAGGTAATAAATTAAAAGAATAGGCTAACAAATAAATAAGTACAGCTGAAGTATTTTTAACATTAGGTATATGGGAAGTTCCCTTTAGGCCGGCCACACACAGAACCAGGCAAGGCGACAGGGCATTTTGCCCCGGGGCGTCTTGTGCGACGGGAATTGCACGGGCGCTTATGGAGCTCCACACACAGGACCGGGCGAGGCAGGGCACGTCGAAAAGATGCCCCCGGGCGCCCTCAGGGCAAAATGCGAAGGTCTCCAAAATTATGCCCCGAGGCAAGTCGCTGCCGGGCAGAACTTTCTGCGCATGCGCGGTCATGTGATTTATTCCCTTACGGGCTAATTTTGATAAGGATTATTTTACAACTGATACAATTTACATACAAGACTGTAACAATTTATACGACCAAAGATTACACCCTTTGATAAGACTATGTAGTGATGATATTACTACAGTGGTTGAATAACTAATAATTTATCTTGGTATTGATAACTGAGGAAAGAGAGGGCCAACGTTCATATCTTAAGGGTTTCAAAAACCACTCCTCTGGAGGTATGGCTTTGAATTTTGTTTTCTATTTTGCTCCCAAGTATAAAGTAAAATTTAAAAGTTGGCTAAATCGGCTCAAGGCTCAGAAATAAAAAATCCTATATTAATTTTCAGGTTTATGGGGGCTAAACTTTTTACTTGGCGTGCCCTGTCTCATTCTGTGTGTGACAGCAACAAGACAGGTCTTAAGTCAGGCGTCTCGTCGTGCCCTGTCGCGCCCCGACCCGCCTGGTTCTGTGTGTGGCCGGCCTTAGAATGGAATTACAATTATGAATTACAGTTAGTTTTAGTTAGAATTAGTTTATCAAATAATGGATAGTTTTGCGCAAGGTTTCTCGTCATGACGAACATTTTAAGTATCTGGTTTATGGGGGTGTGACTTTTAGTTTTCTCAAAAGTTCATGGGTACTTTGGGATTTATATAAGGATTTAGTGATCCGCTACTTCCTCAGGGGGACGGCCCGATAGGAGTCAGAAGAAAATCTTAAATGTATGCATAGGTTGATATGCACATAAAATGAAAGGTCTTTGTTAGTAAAATAATGTAAAATTTTCTTTTGAGTTAAAATATGGGGCATTGTATTCTACTAGTACAATTCACCCCTTTAATTTCATGTGCAAATCAATCTATGCTTACATTTAAGATATTCTTATGACTCCTTGCGGGCCGTCCCCCTGAAGAAGTAGCGGACACTGAATATGTGATAAAATGAATATCACTGAATATGTGACAAGTAATATTTCATTTCAAAATAGATTTTATGTCTAGTAACTTTGTGTAAAGTCTTGTAGCCTAGATCTATTTTAAATATTTCAAAAAATATCTAACTGACCCAGGACTTTTTGGACACCCTGTATTGTGAGGTACCTTATCGAGCCTTACCACCACAACTTCCTACCAACCACAACTTGGGCGATAAGTTGAGTAAAAACAACTATTTATGCTAATATATTATAATTTATTATTTGATGAAAAATAACTGTAACCTACTGTGCAGATAATTCCCTACAAAAACATCTTAAAAGGGTAAACGCACAAACAGTGCAGAGACAACAACTGTGTGTGCCCACAGGGTTGCAAGGCTATTAAGGATCATTATTAATCCGTAGTAGGGCAAATATTTTTCAAAGAATAATAAACATATTAACATTAACAGATTTGTATTTATTCACCTCTCAAGTTATCTCCCTAGCAGTGGTTGGCGGCTGACAGCTAACAGCCGTCCGTTAACACTAACGCTCCTTTCACACTGTACTGCTTTGCCGTACAGGCAATTTTCTATTAGTAGTATAAAGAAGAGTATGGCACTTTCAACGGTCTTGGAACTGTACACTGCCTTTGAACTGGTTTATTGATGCGCCGTGGCCTTGCGTCAGTTGCGCATTTAGTTAAATGCAAGATTTCATACTGCACAGTTTTTATCAAACGAGAGCCTACCAGTCAGTGCCTAAATAGATCAGCTGTTAAAATCTGACCTGTCAGTTTGGCACTGTTTATCTTTATTGTGGTTTTACAAACACATTATCTCACCGTACAATCAGAAACTGTGTTAATGTGAGAGAAACTTAGACACAACGTAAAATTGTACTTTTTTTAACTGGACGGCAGAATCCGTGTAGTCTGAAAGGAGAGTTACGTGGAGGGCCATGTGAACTACTAAATTTGGTGGCCTAAGCACTGCCCTGGGAAACCACTAGGCCTATGTAAATATTCAAATGTTTTTAGGAACTCACATCTTGCTGATCTATTTCATCGATGTCCGCATCATCTTCAACTTCATCAAAATCCTCACCAACACTGCAACAATTAAATTCAAGAAAGTTATGCCTAGGGACATAGAATTCATAGGCCTAACTGTTTTGTTACTTAAGACAGAAAACACCTTTGTAAAAGTATTATTTAGCTAAATATGTAAAAGTGAGGGTAAAAATGAATTTTATTACATACCCTGTGCTTTGATACTGAGTAAAAACCTGCTGTTTCTTAAGCCAGAACCATTGAACAGCTGTGTTACGGTATGTTTTTAAAACATTAATATCTAAGTCTATTTTAAAACGTTTTTATTAGCTCGCATTCTTGTCCGGTACAAATTTTGCAATCAATTTTATACTAACTTCCTGATGAGCTAGAGACTTGAAACTTGAAACATAGCTCACAAATGGAAGACAATGCAATATTATATCATTCAATTTTCATATTTCCCTTGGGCTACGCCCCATGGCCTTGTTTTTTATTAACTTGCTTTCTTGCAAATTTTGATACTTCCCGATGAGCTAGAGACTTGAAACTTGAAACATAGCTCATAAATGGATGACAATGCAATATTATATCATTTAATTTTCATATTTCCCTTGGGCTACGCCCCATGGGCTTGTTTTTATTAACTCGCTTTCTTGCAAATTTTGATACTTCCTGATGAGCTAGAGACTTGAAACTTGAAACATAGCTCACAAATGGATGACAATGCAATATTAGGCCTATATCATTTAATTTTCATATTTCCCTTGGGCTACACCCCATGGGCTTGTTTTTATTAGCTCACTTTCCTACAAGTTTTTTATATAGGTACATTTTAAACGAAGTTCCCTATGAGCTAGAAATTTGAGACTTGAAATTTGAAACATAGCTCACAAATGGATGACAATGCAATATTATATCATTTAATTTTCATATTTCCCTTGGGCTACGCTCCATGGGCTTTCAAATTTTCCATGTTTACATTTTGAAAGAATGTAAATACATCAATTAATTTAAGTCAGCTGTAAATACTTAAATTTGACAGTTCGAAAAGCAGAGGTTAAGAGGTACAGGTTATGCCCCCAAAGAGATTCTTTATACGTACAAACATTTTTAAATAACGATAAACAATCTAATTGCAGATATAAAGGTGTTTGTTAATAATGTCAATTGTTATTTATTTAGTCCTACTAATATTATAAATGAGAAAGTTTGGATGTATGGATGTATAAATGGATGTATGTTTGTGACAAGTGAACGCGAAAAATACTGGTCGTATTGGGCTGAAATTTGGCATGATGATAGCTCACATTCCCGATTAACATATAGGCATATTCTTATTTCAAAAATCCTTTCGGGCTCCGCCCCAGTGGCTCTGGAGTTTCCCATGTTAACCTTATGAGAAATTAAATTATTGAATCTTAACAGCTGTTTCAATTAAACAAGTTGGTTCTGTTCTGTGATGTTCAATAGCATTAAAGTTACAAAAATTACCAACAGGGTGCAGCACTATTATTTCTTTTACATTTATGACAACAGCTAATTTGCAACCAAAAGGTGAGTGAGCGTAGCGAACGAACTTCAACCTGGAGGCGAGTTAGCGTAGTGAACGAGCTAACCTGAAGGCAAGTGAGCGCATCGAACGAGCTCCAACCTAAAGGTGAGTGAGCGTAGCGAACGAGCTCCAACCTAAAGGTGAGTGAGTGTAGCGAACGAGCTCCAACCTAAAGGTGAGTGAGCGTAGCGAACAAACTTCAACCAGGACGTGATTGAGCCATGCGAACGAGATAATCTTGAAAATTAGGAAGTTAAACGGGGCAAAGCCCGCGGGTTACAGCTAGTATTCTATAAATCAAACAATAAATTAAATAGATTGATATATTTATAGTTATTAGGTAGGTGCATATTTATTCTAATAAACAATTATATGACAAGAAACTCAAATAAACCTTAGATTTCCCGATTTCCCACATGCCTCTGTCTTAATCTGATGTATAGTAGATGCTTGAAATAGATTTAACATCCACACATTAAACATTAAACTAACTAAACATTAAACACATTAAAAACTAAAAAGTAGAAAATAGTTTATAAATAAAAAAATTTTTATAAAACAAAACGTTAATTTTAACACACTAAAAAGTAGAAAATAATTTTTACATATGTGGAGAGTATAGGCCTAAATACTTGTAAGATTTAAAACGAAAAACATGGGGTGCATGCAATTGATAATAATACATTAGTTCAATAGGTGGAGGTAATTGTAAATTATTTATTGCATGCACCCCACGTTTTTCGTTTTCAATCTTACAAGTATTTATACTCTCCACATATTTATACATTATTTTCTACTTTTTAGTGCGTTTAAAAACGTTTTATTTGATAAAAGTTTTTTTATTTATAAATTATTTTATTTCTCTGTTAGGGCCTAATTATTTGTTATCCTTTTTTATGTCTTTTATTGACTTTATCATATGCTTATTTCAAGACAGTTATTAGGCCTTACCGACTTTTCTCAGGATCAAAAGGATCCTTTTAGGTTACTAGACTGGAATTGCATCCACTTAAGTACCAAGTTGTAATAAATTTCTTAGTATGTAGGCCTAGGCCAGTTATTTTCAGCCATCCTTTAGTTCAAAAACCAGTTAAGTTAGTATTTTTTTGGGAATTGATTTGAGTTTTAATTGACAGTCTGCTTGGGGAACTGGCTATGAAGCATTCAACTCAAAGAGTCTGCGTTGTACACAGTAGATGTGTTCCAACCAATTGCCGTGGGGGGGGGACACACGTTCAGGCTAGTGGAGGATATTACATATGGAAAGACGGTGGCAAGGGTAAAGTTAGATGGAAACAGGCAACTATTCTGTGAGTACAAGATGATTAAAATATATTCTGCACCACTGCAAGGCCCGTACAGTTTACTCAGTACCTACTTGGCGTGCATACATTATTGCTAGACTTGCTAGACACATAATTAAACTCTCTTTTCATTTATTTTTCTGAGCTGCGTGCAATTTAAGAGAAACCGTGCAGGTATCAGTTCTGTGTTTAAAGCTGGGTTTTCCTAGGCTGCGCGAAGCGGAGAGAGGACATGGAGAGTGGAAAAGAGATTAACATGGTGTTCCGCTCCACTTCTCGGAAAACAGTAACATTAACCCTCCGAGTGTCCCTTGTTTTGGCCTTAATGTCTGCCTATTTTTAGCTCATTTGCAAGGTTTTATTAAAACGGATCTGAGAAGCTTAAAAACAATGTTTATTCTACTGTTCTATATACCATTTTGTTTGGAAAATCATGGGCTTCAATATTATATATAAAACATAAGGAACATTTGTAAAAAAAAAATTTTTTGGAAAATTTTCAAAAAAAAATAAGTTTGCGCTCAATAAAATTGTATAAATTATAGGCCTATAAATATTTGAAAATAGCCACTTTGTTCTAAATTTTATGAGGATTACAAATATATAATCATATAGTGAGGTAAGTTATCAAATAAATAAGTTAGGCTATGAGTGAAAAACAGATTTCAGTACATTGCGTTTAGCTAAGAATGCATAGCCTAACCATAGCTAGGAATCTGGCTGATAATTTACATCAATATCACTACCTAATTCTTCAGGATCATCAACCAGCCCTTCAAAATCACTTAAATCTTCTTATAATGCACCACGTATATCACTACTTTTGATTTTTAACACTAAAACAATGATAAACGTAATAAAACACATCAGTCATCGTTCCGAGGATAACCAAGCTGCTTACAAATACGCACGTCAGCTGTCTGCTACAATTACGATCGGCTCGGAGAACATACAGCGCTGAGACAGACCTCTGGAGAAAGCTTATAATTTAAGGAAAAGAACGATACCTAACTCGATCCAGTTCAATCCGATTTAGTCAGTCATAGAGCCTTTGCCGTAAACAGTGTTTGTGAGTCGCTGAGGCGATGCATGACACTACACAAAGTGTGTTACGCGTCGCTGAACCGACGCATGACACTCGGAGGGTTAAATTGCGTAAGACAAGTGGAGTCCGCTCTCCACGTTACTCTCTCCGCTCTCCACTTCCGCGCCTAGGAAAACCCGGCTTAAAGCAGACTTCCTCCTATGTCTAATATTAGGCCTAAGACCTTTACACCGTACGTAATAAGCTGGTAACTTAACTCACAATTACGGCCTACAAGAGTTAAGTTATTAACTCTTGTGTATTTAACTATTAAAAATAGGTATTTTCCTGTTAAAGGAAACATTCATTATTATCGATGATTTCTTTTCAATACAACTTATTTAATAACGAAATATAAGTTGGTTATGGTTGTCGCTTTTCAACAGAGCCTATAATAGCCTAAGTAGATGTGTGTGGATAGGCTTTAAAATGTGGTTTTAACGGGCATAATTATTCAAAGTCGTTATAATTACAAAGTGTTTCAAAGTTAAGATTGTACTGAGCCTAAGCGGGTACAGTTTCTTAACTGGGCTATGCTAATATTCATTGAAACTATCGAATTGAAAATATTGATTTATAATGGATATTTTAAAATAGGCCTATCTAAACTTATTATTAAATTAAACTATCAAATAACCTAACCTAACCAACCAAACTTGCTGATGGTGAAAAAATCGCATGAATGTTTACTAACCGAATCGATAGTTTCAATAGATATTAGCATAGCCCAGTTAAGAAACTATACCCGCCTAAGCTGAAAAGTGAGTATCTTGACAGCTTAGCCTAGATACTAGTACTAGGCCTACCTAGGTATTTATACTATTTCTAATGAGTGTGCAATTAATTAACTTAGTAATAGCCTAGCATATAAATTAGGTATAGGCTACTAGGCCTAACTATAAAACTGAGTGAGTATAAATATGATGGGCAATTAATAAGAACATTAAGCTAGTTAACAACATGGAACATAAAACACACTAAAAACTTACTCATCAGGTTCGAATTCGTCGTCGGCCATGATCTAGTTGGAAAGGTAAATTGATCTAGATGAAAATATTATTTAACAATAAACCCAAACTGAAAATTGGATTTCAAAGGTGGTTAACTGTTGTCGGAATTCTTCTGAAAAAGAACGGAAGAATTAAGGATCAATATGATCAATTGATCAACGATCAGCGAAGCGATCAGGTCCAGGTCGGAGCTATTTTGAAGGTTATGTTATGTTATGAATAGGGATGGCAACGATATATCGATATTTTTGAAACATCGATATTCTGGCCCCGATATATCGATATATTGCCATCGACAAATTCTTCCCGATAGTATCGGAGACATCGATGTTTTTGGGTCCGATATATCGGATTCATAAAATGAAAAAAAATTGTCATTTTATTTAAATTTTCTTGGGAATTTAAGTTCCAATCGCAAGCCCATATAACATTTTAAATGTATATTTTAAATATAGGCTAATTATAAAGTGGTTTATTTGTTATTTAAATTATCTCTCTTTTCTTTTCGTCTACAAACGTTTCAGTTGGCTGCCCTGCTGCGAATTCTACTCCCACTCCACTCTAGTGGGACTGACTGATGTGATGAGCGATAGCTGTCTTGTTCTTGTTCTTGTTTCGTTTCGTTTCTAACTTCTAACCCTAACCTCACCCCTCACCATCACAAAATCGCATCATATTGTTTTGATTGTTTAGTTTAAGGTTATTCACCAAGGAAATTGCGACTTTACTTGAATCTCAATTAGTGTTATTGTTTAAATTCGTAGTTAGTTCCCTGTGTCTGCACATTTGTAATTACAATAAGCAGTTTTCTTATAGAAAAGCGAAGTAAAATTTTCGATGTATCGTTATCCCGATATATCGAGAATATCGATATTTTGGGGGTCGATATATCGTAGACATCGATATATTGCTTCCGATATATCGGAAACCCGATATATCGACAAAACGAAAAATTTTGCCATCCCTAGTTATGAATGTTATGATGAAGTTGAAGTTAGGTTATGTTTATTTTGTATTTTTCTTCTTCTTGTTTTCTTGTGTTCTTATAAAAAACTGACTTAGTTTTAACACATGTAACTTCACAACTTCAACTTATATAACGACTGTAGTATAAATTTGTCCTGGGATTTCTTGAGGTTTTAAGTTAGGTAACTTCATTTTTTTTAAATTCTCACATCATATCAAAGTTAAAGTTTTGTGGATTTTGTCACGACTCTTTTTCTTTTTCTTTCAGAGTTCTAGATATTTTCTGATGGCAGCTAGCTCAATATTTCTACACTTGTGTTTTATTAGCTGTGCAAATACACTAACACGTCTATTGTTAAATCAGTGTATTAAAAATAGAGCACGAATAGATAGATCCTAAAACGTTAAGTGAAATGGGATGAGTGTAGAATGGAGTGAGATGGTCTTTGTAGCTTTGTTCCTGTCTAAGATCATCTGATTCCATGATCCATTGATTCAAACCCAATGCTGGGTCCAGTTTCAAACCTTAAAAATGATAGTAGCTTCCAACTTTTCTCAGAAACGAACCGGTCCAGAATTGGCAAGGTCACAAGTAGTGCTGTTTAGTGGTAGACGTTCCATATAACCACGGCCACCTTTAACTACAGGCCGCGGCCTGGTAGAATTGGCAACGTCGCAACTGGTGTTGTTTAGTACAGACGTCCCATAAGATAACATGGCAGACAGGTGACATCAGCTCATTAATTCGCACTTTATTGATTTAAATCGAAATTTATGAAGATAAATTTATAAAAATATTGAAAATGAAACATACAGAATTGAAAACCGAAACAATATAAATTATAAATCTATATCTGTACATTTTTAAGCGGAGCCAATATTGTCATCGTTGAGTAACCAATCTTTCGTAAATACACAAAATACTATTAGCTGCTTCCAGTGGCGTAGCCAGGATTCTGCTTTGGGGGGGCCCGATCCGGGGGGTCTGGGGGGCATGGAATACCCCCCAGGACCGAAGGGGGGTGGGAAAAATGTTGGTATTTTATGGTGCTAAATTGCAGTTTACAACACCTCTGGAGGCTCTAAAGTAGAGAATAATATTGGTGTATTACTACTAAAAATTTGTTTTTTTACTGTTCTGAAATCTAAACAAGTTGCCTTAACTACTATTAATCTACGTGACGTAATTTTAATAAAATAAATCAAGCTGACAGAACTACACTCAACTTATAGATTAAAGCATACTAGTGGTCGTCCAGTGATCGAAAACTCGACCCAAAAATATGTAATGTACACGCAATGACTATTGGATACTGAAGAAGACACTATATGTACCAGCTGCCGTCATTTTTTTAATTATAAAACATTTTACAGAAGACCCTATATAATCGGCACTGTGCCACTCCGGCACTCCAGTAATCCGGCGTCTTTTGGCGGGAGGTCTTCCGCGGTCGCGGCAAAATTCTGATTATCTCCCGCGGTCGTGTAGATATCATTCTCTCCGGCGGTCATGAAAACGTCATCGTCGTCTTGCGCGATCGTGGCAAAATCATGAACATCTCCCGCGGCCATGTAAACGTCATTGTCTACTCCCGCAGTCACAAAAACGTCATCGTCGACTTGCGTGATCTCGGCTAAATCATGAACATCTCCTGCGGTCATGTAGACATTATCGTTGTCTTCCCCGGTCGTGGCAAAATATTGTATCATCTCCCGCGGCCGTGTAAACATCATTGTCTACTCCCGCGGTCACGGAAACGCCATCGTCGTCTTGTGTGATCGTGGCAAAATCATGAACATCTCCCGCGGCCATGTAAACGTCATTGTCTACTCCCGCAGTCACAGAAACGTCATCGTCGACTTGCGCGATCACGGCTAAATCATGAACATCTCCCGCGGGCCGCGGTCATGTAGACATTATCGTGGTCTTTCACGGTCGCGGCAAAGATTTTATCATTTCCCGCGGCCATGTAAACAACATTGTCTACTCCCGCAGTCACAGAAACGTCATCGTCGACTTGCGCGATCGCGGCAAAATCATAAACATCTCCCACGGTCACGGAAACGTCATCGTCGTCATGCGCGATCGCGTCAAAATCACGAACATCTCCCGCGGACGTGTACACGTTATCATCGTCTCCCGCGGTCACGCGTCATCGTCGTCATGCCCGATCGCGGCAATAGCGGTTTCCGATTGTGCGATCTTCGGAGACGTGTTTTAATTGCATTTTTATGTGTTTTTATTGATAACATTCCAGTAATCCGGCATTTTATATAATAACAACACGTATTGTGTAGTGTGTACACTGTACGCACTCATTTGACTGTTTCTAGAACGCGCATTGCAACGCTCCCGTGTGCCGTGTGTACAGGATAACTAAAAAAAAATAATTTCGGGGGGGGGCCCGGCCCCCTTGGGCCCCCTCCCTGGATACGCCACTGGCTGCTTCCAAACAAAACAGCTGTTACAACACCAGTTGCGACGTTGCCACTTCGAAGGCCGCGGCCTGGAGTTAAAGGTGGCCGTGATATAACACAGCAGACAGGTGACACCCACTCATTCAATGGCGTACTATTAATTTAAATTTAAATTTATGAATGAAATTAAATTTTTGAATTTATGTGTGTAAAAAAAAAACACTCCGAATTATTTTCAAAATTAAAAATAAACGCCAATCAATGAAACCATTCTTTTCTAAATTAGGTGTTATGACAGTCTATGGTTTGTATATTTATGAAACTATATTACATGTAAAAAAATTAAACCTCCAAACTAATAGTACAAATATTCGACACTATAAATTAAGGCAGGCAGGTTGAACGACATAAATTAAAGTTTTTTTGAGAAGAAATGTAGTTTCATTGGCATAAAATTCTTATTTAATTAACCTAAAATTATAATAGAGGAAAAAAGTTTTGATGTTTTAAAAAAAAGATTGAACAGTTATCTCCTTTCATTGTCTTTGTATTCTTTGGATAGATTTTGGAATTCAAGAGAAATCATAAATGATAGTTTAGAAAGATGATTTGATTTAATTTTGTTTTGTTTATTCTTCTTAAGCTTAACATATGTTTTGTAAGGATAGTGATTGTTTTAGCGATAAGTAAAGCATAATTCATCTTTATATTTATTTGACGCTATTCATTGTATAAAAACTTGTACTGTGAATGAATAAAGAGAATTTGAATTGCGAATTGAATTGAATATAAGTTTATTAAGGTTGAAAATAAAACATATAGTAAAGTAGTGTTCTAAACCAAAAATATATCAATTGAAAAACTATTTCTGTACATAGTCGATGATTTCATAGCCCAGTAAAAAAACTTTCGTATTCTAAAATAATACAAACAATACGCATTAGATGCCTCCAAACTAAATAGCTGTAACAGCTGTCAGTGTTGCCACTTCGAAACACCGTATGACCGGTGGCGGTATTAATGGTTATACATAACCATTGGACGTGTTGATAGTTATCAAGGGGAAGAATAAACGCCTTTAAAACACGCCCTTTACTTTGAGAGGACACTGTAACGATGTGTTTTTCTAAACAAGAAATTCTTCTAAAACTACTACAGTAATCGAGCTTTGTAACAGGGCAGCAGGGTTCTTGTTCTAGAGTTTACTTGTTTGTTCACGAAAGGCATACACCAATGACATTTTTTACACACAGAATGGATTAAAAAGGACAAGTTTACAGTTAAAATAATGAGATTACGAGACGATAGCAAAAACCAAGAATACACATTTAACATACAACAAAGTAATAGCAACAGTTTTATTAAACACAGCCTGTATTTAATATTGTCACAAACTTAATATTTTAATTCATAACAGCTACAGTACAATATAAAAACTAGAACAAAACAACAACAGATTTAACAATTAATTTTACCTAAGAATTGAATTAGTAATATTATTTTTCCTTTTTCCACCCGAACATCTTGCCAAAGAACTTAACACCGCAGGCATGTGCCCACAGTACTACTTAATGGGAAAATATGTGTATGGAACTTAAAAAGTCCATGTTGAAGCTTAGGCTCTTACCATCTGGGTAGTTGAATGGTTATAGTGATTGCCTAAAATAAAGTTTGTCAGTTTGACCACCCTGAAACCTCCATACCGGTAGGTAGTTAGATAAGTCATAAGTCATAAGTCGTTTATTCAGCAAAATTAACATAAATGCATTAGCTACGTCAAAAACAAAATAAAATACAGTATTTACATAATAAAAAACTCTCTTATACCGGGTGAGTTTTAAATGAGTTCCCCCCCTACTTTTTTCTACATTTCTTAAGATATCAACTCCGGACCACGTTAGATCATTGTTGAGTAGTAAGTACTTCATTTTGACTGGGTATAAATTTTTGGCCGCCATCTTGGATCCGCCATATTGGATACAATTTTTTTTCAAATGTAAAGGTAGGGTTGTGACCCATTATTCCAAACTAGAATTTTACGCTGATTACAATGCCGCAAATAGGTTTTAAAAATCTTGATCCGTTCAAAAGTTATAAGGAATTTTTATAACTTTATTTTTAGCCCAATTTATCATTGTGCATTTACAAACTAAGACCATAATCTCAAAATAGTGCTAGATAAAGTTAAGTATACACCACCATTCATTGTCGACCTACTGTATTTTCACTTGGTTATAACGGATGTTTTTTTTTCGGCCGCCATCTTGGATCCACCATTTTGAAATGTGACAAATTAATTTAAATATGAAGGTGGTGTTATGACTCATAATTTTCAACTACTTTTTTTATACTGAACTCAATGCCGCAATCCGTTTTTGGTTTTCAAGCTTTCTTGATGAAATATTTAAATTATCTTATTTAAAATTTCAATAATTCAAAAACCAAACATGCAAATGGAAAACTGATGGCGGTATTGAGTTCAGAATAAAAAAGTAGTTAAAAATGATTGGTCACAACACCACCTTCATATTTAAATTAATTTGTCATTTTTTCAAAATGGCGGATCTAAGATGGCGGCCGAAAAAATACATCCGTCATAACCAAGTGAAAAAAGGTCGACAATGAATGGTGGTGTATACTTATCTTTATCTAGCACTATTTTGAGATTATGGTCTTAGTTTGTAAATACACAATGTTAAAATGGGCTAAAAATAAAGTTATACAAAGTCCTTATAACTTTAGAACGGATCAAGATTTTAAAAAAATAATTGCGGCATTGTAATCAGCGTAAAATTCATGTTTGGAATAATGGGTCACAACCCTACCTTTACATTTGAAAAAAAACTTTGTATCCAATATGGCGGAACGAAGATGGCGGCCAAAAATGTATACCCAGTCAAAATGAAGTACTTACTACTCTACAATGATCTGACGTGGTCCGGAGTTGATGTCTTAAGAAATGTAGAAAAAAGTAGGGGGGGAACTCATTTAAAAATCACCCTGTATAAATTAAAACACTGTCAACTATGCTACTCTATTACAGTACTACCAGTTCTAGGGCAAAGACACTCACGAACGCTGCAGAAGGCATTATCCAGAAAAAAATTCTTTAGTTTTTTCTGAAATCTATTTAAATCCTGTTCGGTCTTTAGGGAAGGAGGAAGGTTATTAAAAAGCTTAAAGGCATCGTATTGAAAATTCTTTTGAAAGAATGACGTTGAGTAATTAGGAATTGCAAGGTCGGAAGAAATTTACGAAATGGATATCTGTTGTTGAGCTGTGAAAAAAAGAAGATACATTTTTTCTGGTGAAGGACAATGTTTCAAAAATGTATATGGATGGAAAAGTTAGAATTCGGATTTTTTTAAATGTCTTTGTAGGACTGACGTTTGGGTAGGGAAAATATAATGCGGATGGGTTTCAATTGTTGTCGAAAAAGAAACTTAGTCTTTTCACATTCACTACCCCAGACAGGGTCAGTATAGGATAAATAAATGATAAATGATGATAAATGATAAAGATGGTTCGAAACTGGACTTAAGTTGTCCTTGAACATTGCGATTTAATAATTTTTATTTTAATGTCAACACCAGTGTGGCATTTTTACCCGAGAGATTTGTCCCATAAACGACTCGTCTCAGTCAATAAAATAATCTACATGACGTGTTTCATTTCAGTGTACTCTCAATATTTGATCAAAATACGACCAGTTGCGAGTGCGCCCAATCTTAATTTGTGATTAATTATCGTACAGTGACATTTTTAGGATTAAACCAGTCATAATTGTATTAGGAGGTGGGCACTAACCACTCCAAGTTGATAAACCCCATCGCCAACCCACTCTCACCTAATAATTTACAGTTCATAGCCCAGATCGCTTAATTTATACATCATTCAATTCAAAAATTATCACCGAGAAGCAATCGAGTAATTTTCTACACAATTAGGGGCGAGATTTTACAATAAACTGAGTCCTGAATGGTGACTACAAAAGGACCGCTCCATTAGCCGATATTAGACAACCGCATCCCAGAATTAAGACATTGTCCACGCATAATAAGCGCGATTCTGATCCTGAAATGTTTGGAGCACAAGGTCAACCCCATAATGATCCTTTGTTCCGATGTCTTTGGGCTCTTGGAATGCTCGATGCTTCATAAATGCTCGATTTGTTGTATTTTTAATAGGGTTTCATATCGTGCTCGTTTGGTTGCTGTTGTCACGGCATTGTGTCGCCAGAAACTTACCTAATGGTACCGTGGTACTTTATTGTTTGATCAAATGTTTGTATATTTGTACGATTTAGTAAGTCGCTTATCTTTTAATGTGTTAGAATTTAGCTGGAATATGGAGCTATTCAAATCAGGATAAAACCAAACGGTTTACGGATTACAGTATCTTCACGTGTTATAACAGGGCTTATTAGTAGTCAGTATCAGAGAAATGTGTGTAATTGTAAAACTTTGACTGAGTAGTTACCTTCGGATTGTTCAACCCTGATTTACAGAAACCTTTTAAATGTTAAACTGATGAATCCTAATGTAAGCCCCAATTTTATATTCGTTGTATTTTTTTATGACTGGCCACCAGAGCTAATCTGATACATAACCGATTTTCCGTCTCAGCTCTGACTCGTCCTTTATAGTGGATGACCCGGCTTTTTAGCGAGTTGATTGGTCATCAAAATAAACTATTTAAAGATGCAACTATTAAGTCTATTACTTTGAAATAATAAAATCACAATATACGCCAAATTAAATGTATAGCAAATAAAATATTAATGCATTTTACTGCATTTCTTCTCAACGTGAAATTAGTTTTTTTAAATCAAGCTTATTTAAATTTTTCTTTATATGAAATAATTACTAAGCATTTGCCTTTAGTTGGTTAGTAAAAACGGGTTGGAGCTTGAAAAAGGACGTCTCAAGCAAAACATGAGATGATCCTTGCCTAAAAGGTCATGTTGAAAGTTGCCATGCAAGAATTAACTTGAAATGTACATTTCAATATGAAATTCTATCTACTTACATAATATTTTGTTACCTAAGAAATTGCTGTATTTCTTCTCTTTTACGTTGACATGTCTTGAGCTATAGGGACTCTTCTGCCTCCTCTATCCAAACATTTTCATAATCCCATGCTCCAGTAACATCACCCATCTTCTCTGGCGCCACAGGATATAAACCTAACCACTGCATTGTTTACAATTCCTCACCATCGTAATACTGTAACAGTCTCTTCCTATTGTGCCTCCAGCAGTCGACATGGATGCGTTCACATGTAGATTGTTTGGCCATGATCGTAAACAAAAGTTCCCCAACGTCTGGGTACGTTTTTAGAGTAGATTAAAAAAGCTAACGAAGTTCACGCTACTTGGTGAGCTCTTTCGAAGAGAAATTTGGAAAATTGCGAGCATGGAAATACTTGTAATGGAAGAAGTGTTATTTTAATTTAACTAAGGGGTTAGTACCGAACTACTAAAGGCTCAGTACTATGTGTACTCAATGCTATATTATTGTCTTGTATAATGAAGTAGACATCTCCTCCGCATATCGACGAGATGCTACTTGAATATTTTTTACTGAAAGAGAAGTTGAGTTGAGTTTAACTCGTATTATAGAATGTGCCACCATGACATTTATTGATTGCTTTTGTTCGATCGGCTTGATTTAAAAGATGAAAATAACCAACGAACTCTGTCCGTGGCTCAGTAGAAATAATGCGTTACAATATTAGCCTACATCTGGCTACATACATCATTAGCAAAGTAGTAGATTGTGTACATTGCGGTTGTGAGCCTAATAGTCAAAGGTTGTCACCATTTTTGGTGTCAACGCCTGTAACATTTTTTAATATAGAAAACTAGGCCTATATGCTTTTAACGAAAACGTGGTCGGAATTACAAGAATGTTTATGGATGTAGCAGGTATCAAACCTACCCCTCTCGCATTGGCCCCGAGACGGTAATCATCTGAAGCTAAAACAAACCCAACTTTTGTATTATTGTCATTGATGTCAAGATTAATGGATTTAGGAAGTCAGCCAAATACTAGAACACCTATACATTTGATTATCCAATTCAATCTGGAACGCACAAGTCATGCGCGGGCTTGTCAGAGAGTGAGAGAGTCAAGTGCAGAGGGGTTGGTATTCGTGGACAGGTTGCTGAATGAAGGTGGGCGATGACGCCCACCACAAGTCGCCTATCATTAGACGTGGATTCCAATTAGATTAACATCACTGTGTGTCTGTGTCTGTGTCTGTGTGAGTGAGTATGTGACCTAGTTGTCCTGTCATTGTCTCTGCCTTCACTCACGCTTCAACACTCATTACTCTGCCTCCTCCGCACACTTACACACACTCATGCAGCTGATCAGTGTTGATAAACGCCCGATAACTTCAGAGTCAATCACTCATTGACGCCTTCAGCCGCGCTCGAAGCTCCAGTCCCTGGTTTACTAATAAAATTATTGTATTAGGCTTATACTACCGATTCATTCTCCTCATAAGAATGTTTGAGAATACAATTTTAAGAACAGTCTTGCACGTTGCAATCCGTTAATTTGGGAAGGTAACTTTCTTTGACTACGACAGCACTCTTTATACTGAACTGTACAAATGTTCAGACTTATTCCTAAGAAATGTAATGCTACAATTTCATTACAAGGCAACATGACCATGTCCACTTGTCTCAAAATATTCGGTCTTTGTGAAGATTGAGAAAACTTGATGTGTGGTTGTATTTACTCGTATTTAAAAACGTAGATCCGAATACAAAGAGAATATTGTGTTTTCTAACCAGTGATGAAATTATCTATTTATACAAACAGGTAGGCCAAATATAATAGGTAATTTTTAATCTAGTACCTGCAACTATTTCATTCATTGTATTCGAGATAAGGTAAACATAATTGCTACGTAATTAACAATACCCCTAGTGCTTAACAAATTTAATTGAACTGACTTCTACACCAGAATTAGGGCAAATTGTCAACTGAATAATTCTGCATAGCCATTTATCCAAATAAAAGAAATGTCTCTATCAACCTCCATACTGAATTAACCATTTCAGAACTGGTGTTGCAAAATCGATCCTATTATGTTGCTGTCAATTCACAGTGACTGTCACCATACAATTACACTCCCACTGCAATATATCAAGGATAAATCGTGTAATAATAATTTGAATTATAATAAATTTAACGATTTCAGACTTTCAGAACGGATACGTGGGAATTGCTGCTGTGGTTTCCCTCTGAATTAATTATGAATCGTTAGCTGACCTTCTAGCGCAGAAACCTATGATCAATTGCCTCTTATATGCATCTTATTTAAACAAGCAATACTTATTGAACTTCAGTGATTCCAGGCGTTCTGCCGTTGGAATTTATGAATTACTTAGTTAATAAACACTGATTGATATATTTATTGAATTTACATGTTGGATACTGTGGAGAAACTTTTGATACTCATTTCAACTATACCAGCTGTAGGCAGTTCTGTTCCCCATAAATCTGATGATTTATGGAATGACAGCGTTGTGTTATACTTCGATGATGACGGCATTGAGTGAACGACATTGTATGTATCTTTAAATTATAAAAATATTCGTCATATTGTTTTGTATTTTCGTTTAAAGAGATTAAGCAATTATTACTGTAGATACACTTCTGTTACTCAATTTTAAACATACCAAGGTTACATATGAGGAGACAACAAGATTGTGCAACAAAACAAGCCTGGTTTCACCTTGCCAAAACATCAATCTTGGGGCCACCAGGGTTGTCTTCCTGGATGATTTACCCAGAGATAAATCAAAGACCTACGAATGTAAATGATGCTACGGAGAGGTTCCGTGGTCTCTGACAGGTGTCGCATCAGAGCCTATTGTCGAGAGAGTGGTGGGCGAGCACCAAATACCTGCTTTACTGGACGACATGTGAGATAGAATCGTGTTTTGATTGTTTGAAGAACAAAGCAGGGCGGTTTCAGCTTTCAGAGAAAGTTTACGTTTGTGTTTATCACGTTAATTTGAGTGACATTATTTTGGTTTGTGGTCTCAAAATAGAATTTACAAGATACATAATAGTTTTATTGAGTCAACAAAAGTGGAGTTATAAAATAAGGTATCATACACGTTTATAAGGGCAAGTGGTCCGAACCCAGCAAATGTTGTGGATATACAGTTGATCGTACCCGCCCTTCTCGCATCGAAACCCAAGATGCTATACATTTGGCTAGTAAAACATACGTTTTCATCATACTGTCCGGAAATCAGCCGTTTTTATAGTTCTCTAAATCGTCAGCAAATTAATCGTTTTCAGGTAACTTCAAATATGAAACAGAAAGAAATATGGTAATTGTTTCGGTTCGCTAACTTCAAACTTTTATCAGTGCATTATGGAAACGCTACTAACCACACAATATTTAAAGATGCACAAAGCTATTGACATATTGTAACTGCCAAAGACAAGATCAAATCATATTCATATCAAATTTGGCCACATAATAGTTCCAAATCAGTGAAATATACATAGAGGAATTAATGTATAAGATAACACATCTGTATTGATAATGGGCATAAATAACAGTTTTGTGAATCAATTTAGATATAGGCCTATGGTAAAAAAGTTTCTCAATAAATCATGTACAGTAAACAAATATCCTTATGTAGAGTAGGTAAGACCATACATCCAATCTAAGAAAATATAAACATGTAAACATTTGTTGAAAGAGATGTCATTATATAAAAGTATCCAATTAAGTCCCGTAACCTGTAAAATTGAGACACATGTCTAGTTTGGAAAACGTGTTTCAAGGCACACTTAAAATTAATTATTATTCAGACATAATTATTCAGCATGTTACGAACATCCTCTCTTCTGCACAAGTGTACTTATTTGCATTATTTACATAGGATTTAAATTAATTTTCAATTCACGAGTAAATAAACAACATAATGGCGCTAAAAGATATATATCGTGTCGACGTTTTTGTCCGTGGTTCAAACTCTTAAAATGCTAATGTATATAGCTAAAGCAATTAATTAACAATGACATGAACCTCAAAGCTGGAAAACACTTGTTAAAACAAATAATTAGCACTTTGACCTGTAAAAGTGAATAGCAGTTAAATTGATCATTTGAAATTAAATATGTCATAAGTGTGGTCCATAATCATCTACTGTAAATTGAGGGATTTAATAATAATGGTTAATGACTTAAAACATCACTCTATAAAACTTAATTCAATTAAAAGTAGTCTTAAATGAATTATATGTTGTTACTGGAATTTAATTTAGCCATTATTATTTCCTTATACATCCAAGAATGTATATCTAGAGGAATGTCGTGGATTTTAAGTTACTTACATACTCTTCTCTACTTTACTGGGAAGAGTACAGTTATTTGCGGAATTTTTAAACACGTAATCTTAGAGTTTCTCCTTAACCTAAAATAGTATTTCGTAAGCAGCGCAGACGTTGTTTCTCCAATTAAAACGTGGTAATTATGTTTGGAGGGACCAGGTTCAAATCCCGCCAAACACCAATGGCTTTTGGTGACATCATGATGCCAAGGAACGGTGGTTCTAAAATAACCTTTCTAGACGACTAAAAAAGAACAGATTTTTAAGGCTCAGAGAAAGTTATACAAAGTAAATGGTAATGTCGTACCATTGAAAATGGTAATTATAAGAAATGTTTGAATTTAATCGGTTTCGAACATAGTTAATTATTAGTTTATTTTATCGGCTGATATACATTAAACTGAGTTTACCCAATAAACTCAGAATATTCAGATTTCGTCCATTGTAAGAAGTGGTCAAGATTAAAATCAGCTCGTGGCTCGGCTTGGTAAGCTAAAAACTACTCTCTCACATCCAATCCATTAATTTTTCCACTTACACACCTTAAAATACCATTAATCGTAGACAGACCGAGGGGGGCTTTTAGACAAATCGCGTAAAATTAATCCCAATTAATATATATTTATGTTACATAATGAAGGACATATTATTTGGTTACAATGAAAGATGTGGGAAGGGGGCGGACACGTCACACCTACAACTATATGTTTATTTATTACACTGAGAATGTATTTAACAAATCCCGACCTTTGGATAAATAATTGATGAGTGTCTCGCCTCGTGCGTTATATACGTGGGAGGGTTCGTTTTGGGATTTTACTGCAAGTTAGTAAAGTTTTGTGACGATAATTATTTAAGATATATTTAAGCTTTTAAACGTTTAAGGATACCAAAATTTCCGAGTTTGTTGGATGTTGGGTTTCAGAAATATAGATGAGTTTTTTATTTGTATCTTTCTGATTTCAGATGTTAAGACATTCTCAATGACTAATTTGGAAAATTTGTACTCAAAGATTTTTTTAGATTTTGTGGGTTTAAAGAAAATATAGATTGGTTTTTTGTAAGGGGAGTTTTCTAGTAAAGAAAATTAGTTCCTTTTCAAAGACTTGTCCATTATTTTCCCAAGTAGGTGAACGAACCCACAGATTAGCTTGGGCTCTGACTCCCCCCTTTTAGCATTCAAGTCATGACGTGTTCTCGTTTTGTTAATCCCAGTATAAATTCTAATCCATTTCACCGGAGTCAGAACATTAATCGCAGCAGCAGTGCGATACCATTCTTCGCACACAACCGGGAGACAATGCTATTTAAAAGGTCGAAAAGCGAACAAAAGTGGTAAATGATGAGGGCAGCTGTGTAGGACCCCCATGGAGTCTGATGGATAACTGGGGGCCTGTGGTGGGCATAATGTCTTGAGGTCTTCGTTTTGTCACCTTACCAGACAACAATGGGTCCAGTAGTACTTTGGGTGGGTAACCGTTCACTCGAACAACATTTTCTTAAACTATATCTTCCATTTTCAGGTTTTAGCCTTTGTAATTTGTTGAAGAGTGTCGTTTGATAGAGGCCGGACTTGTAAAGAGGGTTCGGGTTCAAACCTTGTAAATTGTCTTGTAGCTATTACCACTGACTATATATACTACGATGCATGATTTGATGGGTTGGAGCCTAGGAAACAAAACTATCCGGTCTATCAGGTTCGGACATTCGTATGCATCGGAGATCGTACTCCACAATAAGCTTTACGACAATTATGCTGAAGCGGCATTACGTAAATACTCCAAACTATTCAGAATTTTGATTTTATTATAACTTGCAAACATTTATTATCGTTGATTGTATAAATATTTCTAGAGTATATTATTTACCTAACTCTATTATCTTAGTAAGACTTATGTTTTCACATACCTACTAAATGTTTCATGGGTTTCCATATACAGTTTAGTAGCCTAAGTAAACCCCAAACAATAACGTATTATAGAAAATACTCAATTTATGTATAAATAATGAAAATAATCGCATTCTCCTTCCAAAAATGTAGAGGCGCCAAATTACTCCAACGTTCATCTTTCCTAACTGTAAACAGTGCAACATAAAATAACATCACATCAGATTTGTGTTCAGGCAGCCTTAAACATTCAAATTACATTTTAAACTATGTATACAGTTTTTAAACTTTTAGTAGTGAACTAGTATCAGTCGACTTGATGCTTTCAACTTATCGTCCTAGCTTATTTCAATACCTTTTTGATTTACACACATTTCTTTGTAAATGACCCAAAAGCATGTTTAAATTTAACATAAAAAAGTTTAGAAATATAAACTAGTAAAAAATATAGTAATAATAAGGCCATATATAATTATAACATTTCATATGGTAACGTGTGTTTAAACCAGTTTAAGGATTGTTAACACTTTACCAGAGCTACTATATGACTTTACCTACATGAGGACGCTAAAAGGATATATGCGGAACGGTAGCAATTGCTGTTTAGAAATGTTCCATAATCTGTTAGAAGTAACATACACCGCAATTAGCTGGATTTTGCTAATATAACAAATATTTGCTATTTTTATATTTTGATTGTCATATTTCAAGTAATTTTTAGGATCTTAAAACAATTTATTGTTAAGAAACTAAATTGGAGGTACTGTACTTCAAAAGTTTTACTATCTTAACTTTAAATACTATGTTACTTTGCTGACGTAGCAACATCTCGTATTTTCTCAGTGGTAAATTAGTCTGATAATTCTAAAACATTAAAAACCTAACATGATTTTATGTATATTTTAGAATTAGTTTACCTCTTTTGAATATTTTCCATCAGATAAAAATCTGTTGTTAGCCTAATTTACCTTTCAGGCTGTAAGTTCATAAATATTGATACGGCTCAACAAACATGATATCGTAAATAATTGCCTATTGGGTATTGAGCAATTTCCTATCAAATGTAACTTTTGATGTAAAACATTGTATCAGTATATAGTTTAAAAAGTTAGCCTAACTTTGACTATTCTATCAAGCATCGTTTAACAAATTAGTATATTTATATTAGACTTAAACAATTGGTAATATTTGTGTCCCATTCTGCTCTACTAAATTAGTGGTCAGAGATTTTCATGCAGTACTTGAAATTAAATGAGGTATGACAACATTTACATAAGTAATTAATTACCTTATAAACGAATATTGTTTTCAATGCACTACTAACTCACGAGTAATAGCTTAAACGACATTTCGATTAACCTCAAGAAAATAAAACTACGTCTCGGAAGAAAAAAGAGTCAAAACTGTTAACTGCTATAGTTAAAAAAATCAGAGCAATCGTTTTGTAGATAGCTTTATAATTATCTTTGAAAGTGTTAGTTTATAGAGATATAATTACCCCATTACACACGAACTTCCCTGTTCTCGTAATTATTCTCTAATAAGGCTTCACGTTTCATACGACTTTTTCAATTCCGAATATATTTTTCATATTCAAATAGCTTTCACGTCATATTTTATTTTGTTGTACGTTTAGTATGTCCAAAAGATGCACCATCTCCTTGCGCAACAAATCTCTAAAGAATATGTAGCCGTTTCGTAAGCGTAAAACCAAGTTTACAGCTCTAGGGAAAGTGTGTAGTTTCATTACAACTCAAGGCAGCGTAAACTGGTCCAACTTACTTCTTCACACAACAATCAGTGTACTCGTTTATTCTCTGTGTTGGTTTTATGGATGTGTTAAAACGCGGACTGCTCCAGACTGAACTTGTATCCGTGTTCTTGTAGAAGAGTGAAGTGCAGAATTAAACACTTGCCTAACATTAAAAAGTGCTAGTTCTCATAATTGTGCAAACGTAGTGTTCTACTAATTGATTGCTCAGTTTCAAATGCACCCTACTTTATGAAATGACAGTACTTTAACACTTGTTTAAATACTTTTCGATGAAATGGCCACACAAAGGTAGGTATTTTAAGCCAAGTATGAATGGAGATGAGTGTAGGATGAGTGGTACAGTCTTGTTAGTGACTAAGGCCGACATATTCTTCAGACACAGCTGTTAATTAATAGCCCATACAGCTAATGGCAACTAAGGGATCTACAGTTTATAGTGGAATCCGTACCACATTTTTGCCTTGGTATACACGAATTGGTCTAATTATCAGGATAGTGCCAGCTGGCGTAGTGGTAAAAGATTGGGTCTACACAAAGCGATCGGGGGTTCGAATCCCGCACCAACGCCTTGTGGTAATACAGTGACTTGTGGCTACGGAGCTCACTTTAAGCTGTGTCCACCACAGAAAGTGGCAAGCTTATAAGAGGACTCTCTCCGTATCGGAGAGTTATCTCCACCAGGAGGGTCGGTGTAAACTCATGAAAGTTTGAAATTTTATATCAATAAAGTGATCAATGTCAAGTTTGAAACATCTATGAACAACATTATAGGATCAATAATACATTTATGGATAGTGATTTTTTATTACAGAATGATGGAATAAAATTTAAAAGATGTAGCAAATAGTTAATTTTAGGATATAGAAGGTTCTCATATTAGTAAACTTAAATAAGTGTTGAGAATTAATTAGCATTATATGTTTAGTGACAATAATATCCTTGCTCAATATTTCTTTTTAACAATAAATTTTGTATTCATAAAATACACATAATAAAACAATTTATATATTTTTTAAGGTAAACAACTAAGAAAACACTCCTTACAGATATTTCGCTTACAGACGGATGAAGGTTGACTCTTACACGGAAAGTCCAGAAAAGAACATTCAAGTTGACAAATTGTTCGTTCACGAGGAGAATGCGAAGTACTCTCTCAGAACCATGAACCAGTTTCCGCCATCTTTCCCTTCTGAGTTTTCACGGCCTTGTCTTTCCTTTCATTTCAGGGAACATCGAGGAAGGGATTGAGGAGAATTATATGGGATCTATGTCATGTAAATGGCATTTATTTTGTTTTTAATATTGTTGAGTTATATTGCTAATATTAAGTTTAAGCTAAGGGAAGAATCGATATTGTTGTGTCCTCTGGAAAATCATTATTTTAAACTAATTATTACATGATTTGATTCAAGAATAAGGATTTATAACTGTCGCTAGTATAATCCTATCTGCAACCCACCTTATACCATATATCATATATATTATGGCATATATCTATGGATTTATCAAAGGAGTAGACAGGATACAGGAGTAGAAAAGAGTGTCTACTCCTTTTTCTATGCTTGTACCGAGGACATTGATCTTGACTTGCACGGTGAATCCCTTAGTTTAGAGTACCAGCATGACTAACACAGTTGAATAATCTAGATTAGCACAGAGTATATTTGGGTTTAGGGAACTAAGATTGACAAAGATTTAAAACTAAATGTTCTATCTAGATATTATACGGAAATTTTTGTTCCATCAGATTTGCATTTTTAAACAAGTTGAATTGTGCATAAATTTATATATTTTATGCAGACAGTTAATTTGATTAATTTTTTCTTATGGCAGTCCCGGTATTGGAAAGTCACAATACCAATATTTCAGGATTATGTAAAATGAAATTTAAGTACTTAGACCATAATCGGAAACGCATTTTACCTACCTGACTAGTTTAATTAGACTAGACAAGATTATTGTTTGTGTGATTTCCAACTCCTCAAATATTCCTTGCCAGTCTCAGTTTTTCTCTTACTAAACTAATGATTGAATTGTTTTAAATTTGTAATCTTTGTAGTAAGTCCTAATCTTAGAATACAATAGAATAGCATACAACCATTCTTTAAAAACATTTTCATTAAAAAGGTCTAAAGTTTACAACAAACATTTATTGAATTCTTAAACTCAAACTTAAAATAATGTACAAGTTCACGCGAGTGATGTCAAGATTGTTGAGCTAAGTAATAAATAGTATATTGCATCGCCTAAAGTGAATCTTTTTGACCCGAGATCAGGGGTTTAAACATTATATATTTTAGATTCAACTCGCTTATTTACCATAGCAACTTAATGTTTTCCCCAAATTTATATTTAGCATTTTGAATGAAGTTGAGAAGTTCAAGTATAGGTATCGGGCTGTTTTGTCCATACTGTATTTATATTCATATGGCCACAGGTTTTCCTTGTTACATGTTTGTTATGTACAAAGTTTTATTAATATTGGTTACACATAAATAGCGGTAAATGTTGCTTATTTTGATTCAGGTGCCATAACTTCAACATTACTAGGCTACTAGAATAACACTACAGGATTTTAGGTTAGGTATCCATCGTTGTACTTTAATTAGAGCTAGTTAATTCAACATTGGTCTAGGATTTGCTCTAGTATTTGTGTTTCTAATATCAAAATCTACTGATTGAACAAAATGATTGGGTTATAGTTATAGTCCCTTAACTGAAATTACTACAAATATCTTTATTCGTCAAAATAATATAAATAAAATGACAATAAAAGGAATAATTTAAATAAAACATTGCATTTAGATTTAAATGACAATCGGAGCAAGCCACAGAAGACGTGATGACATGCGGAAGGAGGGACGACCTTGGCATATATTGTTGGATAATTTGAGAAGGAACGTAGCCAGAGGGCGTGAAACCTACCCTCAGTAAACATAACACGATGTTCGACTCACGTACTTCCGTTGGCTTACAACTTCAACAGTATTAATATTAAAAAACTGCACATGAGTTAATAAAAAAAAAAATTAGTAATGACAAACTATAATTTTTTGTTTATGTGGTCATGTTAGTAGGGAGAGTGATATTGCAAAAACCAATGATGACAATGCAGTAAATACTAAGCAATAAAAACACTGACAGCGTATTCACTCTAACTATAAATATTATTTAAACAGTTTCCTTTTGCCAAGCTTTCAGTTAGTGTAGTGAAAGGATTATATAACAAATGCAATTTTTGATCATAAACATTATGCTGAAATACCTGTAGATACACAACTTACTCAAGAAAATATTTTTATTTTTACTCTACCATTCTAATACATACAATTTAATGGTTGATGTAATTAATTTAAATTGAAACTTGTTACCTATACAGTCAAGAAAACACCAGAAACTAATTTTAAGAATTAAACGTGCATGTTTATCGTTGTTTCCTACTTATCTGGGCCTAATAGCGATACTTGTGTAAAGGACAAACTTCATGAATCCATAAATATTTTAAAATATCTAAGTCTTTTATCGTGGTAGATGCGTACCAATTGAGCTTTTCAATTATACCAATTAAGTTGATAGTTGTTTATAAAAGTTTTTACATGAAACACAATGGGAGTAGTTTCACAACCATATTTCAGAATCAATGCTCCGACTGAACCATCCAAATTTATATATTCCAGGTGTTATCCCCCGTAATGATAGCTGGGTAAATTTTAGACATATTACATACATGTATACGTGTTGGCTTATTCCAAACAACCGATCCTATGTTGGTGACTTAACCTTGATTACACAAGGAATCAAGAAACACTATGGGAATTAACTTTAATTAATTAACTTAAATCAACAATGAAGAGAACCAATTATGTGCTACTGAAAATCTACAAACTCAATCTACAAATCTTATTTTAATCGTCACTGTTATATGTATGTGGATAAAGAGGAAGAAAACACATAGCTGTGTGAGGTAGAGGAAAGGTGCAGAGTAAAATATCGACAGAAACCCCCGCACTAATGAAGTCGCTACCGCAACGACCTAGACAAGCCATAATTTAATATCAACTTTGATATACTCTAAAACACAATAGTAGTTAATAGTAACCGGCGGGTGTAGTTATCGTAACTCAGTAACTGGTTAACTTGGACGAGTTAATCCGGAGGCCAATGTATTAGTCAATAAAGAAGCCAGTTTAGGAGCCGAGGACTGCAGCAGAAGCCTGTCTAGAGCTTAGTACAATCATCGGTGTAATGGAATACTAATTAGATATTAAATGGATAAATTTATGTGCTCAACATAACTTCGATTAATTTACTATTGCGCCAGGCGTTCGTAGTAAACGCTCCAAAGTAACTTCATGGTTACTTTAGATACTGAAAGTAGACTTCTCACCTTGTACTAATATCGTAAAGGTTGTTTTGATGCCTAGTCAAGATTTTCAGTACTTTGATGATGTATAAATATTTATCTTCATTTATAAAGGTTTTGCAATGTAAATTTGAGTTTTTGATCGTTGAAGTTATTGTTTAAAAGAGTTCTCCAAGTAAAGACATTTCTCCTTGTCTTAAAATCGTTTTGTATTTTTATTTTATTTATATGTTAATGTTTTTTAGGTTTACTGGAGTTACAGCTTAGGGGTTGCTCTGAACTAACAGGACAATAGCATAAACCTTCGTTGATTGGCAGGATTTAACCCAGTACTTCAAGACATAAGTCCAGAGCTTTAATTACCTAGACTAGTCAGTAGTCACATCTTTGTTTACAATAAAAACTATTTAAACACTGTGTTTGGTTTCAGTGGTGGTTTATTCGACTACCTTGCTACCTTAAGTTTTTTTTTGATCCATCAAGTGTGTTACTTATATGCAATAAAATAATATAACAAACATTTTTCGAACGTTCAATGCGTATTTTGAAAAAAAAAAAACATAAACGGATTCCAAGACGTATATTACTGATTTTTTTATATTTTGGTTAAGTCATTTTCACAAATTATTTTGGTTGAATACATCTAATCTGCCCTACATAAATAATATTAATCTGTAATTTAGATTTATTTGTCTTGTAATATTTATAATAAATGTTTAAAGTTTCAAAAAAAAAAATATATATATATATATATTACAATTTAGATTAAGTTTGAAAGTTTAATATTAGTAGTTATTAACGTAAGGCTTAAAGGTAGGAACATTTGTATGTGTATTTGTTTGACAATGATGAAGTGTTTAATGATTCGTAAAAAGGAAATGTAAGAGTACGAGGACGAGCACTCACTCCCAGAATGTGAGGAATTCCACACTTCATTTTAACGCTTCTTCACTGGATTCTGACACCTCTGTAGATATCCTGTTTAGATTGAATTGTGCTGGTTTGAATATTAATGATTCTAAACGGTTAATTCAGCATCATGAGTCATACGATCGCGTGCAACTTTTACCAACAAATTGAACGAAAGGTAAATAAGGGGTTTTCTACCTGTTGGCCTAAACCTTTTTTTGAGCCTCAGTTCCTTCCAATATCCGTACGGTTTGATTTAGACCATTAAAAATAAATTTAATATTTAAATAATATAACGTCATTATGTAACATCATATCATGAATATTGCATATAATCCTTATGGAAGTTGTTGAGTTGTATCTTCTAAAATCTCCTTTAATAATAATCTAATGTGAATCTAGTTCCGAATGAGTTATCGGAAGTCGGAAGTATGTTTAATCCATGGAGTTATCTTGGAGCTGTCTTTACACCTACGAGCCAAAAAAATAGAAAACCTTTTTGCCCAAGCAACTGGCTGACGTTTGGAAAATAGTCTTCCACACGGACAAATTCCAACACCGGCGAAGATTCCTACACTGAGTAATCTCGTGAAAGAAAAGTCTTTCAAAACTGTATATATGTATACACTCAAAGATAGCGACCATCATCAGTTATATAAGCATAACTACCCCATCTTACAAGTCAATGCTTCATTTAATCTCGAATTCGAGGCACGTTTGAAGGGCGGCCACTTAGTGCTAACGATCGTTTACGTGCTCTAACATTGTAATCTAAAACTGCCATGTGGTTAACATTGCTAGGATGACAAGAATGCTCAAGTATTCCTCATCTTCGCCAGCCATCAATGGTCTGTCCAAGCTGAGTCAAGGCAGACTTGGATTAATAGTTTTCTTCAGGGACTCCAAGACAAACTTGGGGCAGTCTTTTTCCTAGTTGACTTACGACAGGATCTCTGCGCTTTACTCTAGTACCAGGTAACAATTTTGAAAATAGTGATACAAAAGAATATCAAAATAGTTTGAAAGATTAATTGATATTGAAGGAACTAAAGTGTTTTCAAATTTAGCAATAAAAATAATATCACCCACATAATACAGATTTGATATGTTAATTTTATTAAATATTTGGACATAGTAAGGCAATCACAGGTGTGAAATCTCACCCGCAAAAAATCTTAGTCCTTTTAGCGTCAAATGTAAGTTAAGGACTTAATGCTTAAGGCCTAAAATACATTGTATTCATTTGCCCGTCTTGGAATTACATTATAAATACGGAGGCGAATAGAATTTTTTGGTTGTATTTTGTATAATTCTATTTTGTGTACCAAACGCTTGCATGTAAAATTTATTTCCTATGCAAGATTCAACGGGATATTTATCGATATTGTAGAACATTCCTATGTACAAGAAGAGTTAATGTTTATGGCATGAATATAACACTTTTTTAGGTATATAAAATATATGAAGGCCTTTTTTGTAATTTTATTATATTCTAATGGAAACTTTAAATAAAAAAAAATTTCTCATTTATCTTAGATATATAATACAGTCGTCTCTGTCTCTATGTAGATATAACACTAGCAATAATGCAGCCTGAATTTTAACAAATAAATTGACAACTTTTACAGTTTTAAATAATACTGGTTAGGTTAAAAATACTAACTACTCAGCAATAATTTAATATTAATGCTGTTTGTTAACAGTTTCTTACAATAAATTAATCTTATTATGTTGGTTTTCGTTGTTATTGTAATTTAAAAATTCATGTTCTGTAATGTTTATACACGAATGTTTATACAACAATAAGTAACCGGTATACCAGTTTTGAGCTGAACGACTTCACAAGATTTAGTCATTTCCATCCTCTTATATTAAAATTCCAACAATAAAGATTAATTTAAAATTGATTTGTTAAAAACTCGGATTTTAAAGATGGATTCTGTAGTATAACCTTAAAAATTCCTAACATAAATACATAGATTTATTAAAATTAAATTTCACAATTTAATTTAGTAGCAAATATTTACTTGACTTTTAATAAAATTTACCGCTAAGCCAATGTTATCATAAATAGACAGTGGACAACTGAGATGAATTTTGGGTGAGTTTTAACCAAAATTAAGTATTTTTAACTTTTTACTTATTTTTGCTGTAAGTGTGCGCGTCCAACAAAAATTATTTCATTAGAATCATATATTTATGTTTAAAGGAAAAGATAAGTATAACTCATGTAGACATAATTAAATCAATCAACATATCCCTAGGACTCAGAAGACTGGGAAAGGAAAATGTTTAACTTGAAGAGCCTATAAAATATTTTCTAAGCCCTATTAGTATAACAACTGGTATATATTTTTAAATCATACTATTCAAACCCACAAGTGAATACAGCCCATAACTTCCAACACTTTCAGTTTCTGTAAATATCTCCAGTAGAGTGGTCTCTGCAGAGCCGTTGACCTGATACAGTGTTGCCTTCAGTACTTCCAACCATCAAAGTCTCCGCGGTCTAGGAATGTTGCACAACCTGACGTATCATTCCTCTACTTGTATGACCATCTCCTTGACCTACAGAAGCTGGGAGAGGTCATGGAAGATGTGATTCTAAATAAAACTGTAGAAACAGTTGGAATTGACCCTTATTGCCCTTATTCATTTTGAGTTATAAATTAAATTTTAAATTATGAAGTAGGCTACTAGAGCTCGCGCCGTGGTCGAAAACTTGACCAAAAGAATGTATTGTGCAAACTTTTCTATTTTCGACCCACGCTGTAAATAAAACATGTGATCGGAATTTCTTCCATTTGTTTTGATTTTCTGTTTATATTTTGTTGTTATTTCGTCACCAACATGGCAACCAGTTAGGGCCAAGTTAATTTTTATTTAACTTTAAATTTATTTCTTGTGCTTATTTTTGAGCCTATTTTCATTTATAAAGGGATTCTGCACATATACAGGCAAATAATCTTTCTAACAGTATGCGTAGATTTTCCCTGCGATGCCAAGGATCTGAGAAAAAGGGGTCTTAATAAACTTGCTCGTCTAAATATATAGAATTAGCCCCATGTTAAATCTCCATAAGAAAAGTTTAATTTCCATTTTTGACCCAATTAACATAAATATTTTCAAAATACAAATAAAACCTGCACATATAGGAGCGTTAACCTTTCTTTTGATACAACCCGCGTGTAATTCGGTTTAATAGTATGGTCAGGGTAACTGTCATAAGTTTTGCAAACGTTTTTTAACCTAATATAAGATGGTTTTTTAATTATAACTCAATTGCATAAGTTATGATTAATATAAGCATATTTTACTAGGAACCGTAAATCAGATGTAAGAAACCTAGTGCCAAGGATTATGAATGGCCCTGGCGTTTATAACTAGTTATTATGTTTATACGAACCTAAAACTTTAGCAACGGCTGAGTCAAGAATCTTAGATGTATTAGAATTGACCTCGATTGACATGCTTACAACTAAAGTATGTAATTTCTTTCTTTTGCAGCAAGTTATAAAATAAAATTTCGTAAAATGTTGTAGCTTTCTAAATAAATTAAAAAAGGAAAAATACTACGTAAAATGGAGTGAAAAGGGGTTATTAAATGTATATAACCTTATAGAATTGCTAGTCGCTTAGCTCATGATTCGCAACGAAGTATTGACCCGAATCTGAATCTGAAGCTGCTCTAAAAAGCTAATGATCAATTAATCTAGACTTTTAAGCAATTTTTACGGAGAATCTTATCACTATAAAATATATTACCGTAAAAAATAGTTTATTTAAAAAAATATATTTAATTTACATTTGTTTTAATCAAATGTGTGGCATTGTATCATTTAAACAAATTAAAATTGTAAATAAAGTAAATAAAATGTTATAGTTATTCCTTCGAGGCCAATCAATATGTACTAACCAAAGCCACACCTGGCCTGAGGAAGCCCTCTAAGACAATATAACAGAACAGAATATGCTTATTACAATTTCCAGCACACTACTGCAACTAAATCACGTTCTTTGATACAGGGACTCCCAATGTTAAAAACCTTCTTGTCTAAACCAAATTGAAGCCTGTGTTCTTCGACTATGTATTCACCATTTATTGTGTGCCGTATACATTTCGTATGGGTTCTTTAGTGGAAACGAATAAAAATCGAGTTGTATAATACTTCATTACGCATTGGCGTTAATGTGCATTAAAATAAACTATTTAATATACAGTATATTTAAAAAACTATACAGTATCTTTAGTTAAAGGTGATAATATCGTGAACCCTGGCTTCACTTTTGCAATGAATACTGGGTAATCCGTGATGAAGAACCATAAAAGGGATGTATTTGACTATGTGATATATAGTTCGGCACTGCAGCCTAAATATTTTTAGTATTAGGCCATCACAAATGTGGATTTTTATATCAAATTAGACTTTTAGGGCAAATCGATAGGGGCAAAATAAATGAGATCATAATTGTGTTGTTGACTAAGATAAGCTGCTTTCATAGCCTGAACCATTGATCAAAAGTCAAGGACTAATCAAGGACAGTTTTGTCCGTTTTTAAACCATAAAAAAGCTTCAGTCTTTTCAATGATTAAATTGGCAACCTTCGTGGAATTTATTTTTAAAATTCTACATAACTTCTTAGGTTGTTAGCTATAAGTGCCCACAAAGTTATAATTTTGTGAGATTAATTTTATTCAAATCTGGATCACAAAGTTCTCCGTTTCTTTCCCCAGCCATGTTGGGGGTATTGGTGAGCGTGGTGACGTCAGTCCTCGCATACGTCCTGCTGCTTCTTCTAGTAGTCTGGTGCTGGTTCCAGTGGACCAAATGGGACTTTCTACAAGTTGCCAGGAGGATGCCATCTACAGTTAAAGTATTTCCAATCATTGGGAGCTTACATTTGATGCTCGGAGGCAATGAAGGTAGGAGGAGGATTTGTGGAAGTTTTACTACGGGTAAAGAGTTTTTTATGGACCCACAAGATAAGTTATAGGAAAATACGATACCTTTTCTTTAGAGTATGTCGATATACTTTAATATTTATTTGTTAAAACAAAGTTCTATGCAGAAATACGTTTTAGTTTAATGGACTTAATCATTATAATAAGGTATAAGGTACAACACAAGTAAATAGTCCTTAAAACTACCTTTATTTGGATATTATTTGTACGAATATCAATAAAGAGATGCATTTAATTACATTGAGATAAGGACGCAACGAGGAAAATATGAGTGAAGAATATTATGTATAGGTTCATACACAATATTCAAGGGTTAAACTACATATTTCTTACTGGTTACGAAAAGGTCAACTTCATTACATTAACGAAATGTAACATATAAAATCGTGGAGGGTTGCAGGATTATATAAAATCCCATATTAAGTACTACTTTTAAAATTATTATTACAATTGGTACTTTTTGATGCAGGTTTCACGAGATCAGCAATTATCAACATGTCAAAAGCAGCTGTAAGCACAGGCCTCTATAACGTGTGTGTCTGGCTTGGCCCTCTACCTGTATTGCTCTTTCATAAAGTTGAAGATGTTCAGGTTAGATTTAGATAATCCTATTTAATTTATCTAAACATATAAAAGTAAAAGCTCTCACTGGCTGATTCATCACTAATTCTTCAACTTCCAGACTAGCTAGAAGGCTGAGTTTTGGGAACTACAGTATAATCATTATTCAGGTCAAAAATTGGAAATCCGTCCCGGGACTTTTTTAGCTCACCGTATAAACACTACAAACTATTTCTTCTAGCTACGACCACGTCAAAAAATTTGTAGTCTCGGTCTCGTTGCAGACTACCATGTTCAGAGAGGAACATCTTACAAAAAATATACATTTCAATAGCGCATAATGAAATCAAAATACCCCCACCACAGCAAACCTGCAGACTAAGCGAATTTACACTTGCCTGATTTGATTTTCGCATTTAAATAACATTAGGTTTGATGAGTACCAAGGTTTGCTGCTACTGAGAGGGTAATAAAGTGTGTTTTTTAGTAAAATAATATAGCTCTTTATAAAATAAATAGTTTTGCCAAGTTTAATCAAAATATATCTATTAACAAGCTAACTACAACAGTTTACTTATTTTCTATAAGAATAAAAAGAGAATTTTGAGTTAAAAGTTTTTCCATTGTTATCCATTTAAACAATAACCGTAAAACTATTTATTTTTTATTTTAAGCTGTTCAAAAAGTTTAGAGAGAAATTAGAAAATCTTATGTCTTGAGGGTCAAAAATGGGGAAACCCCCTGAAATATATGTATATTGGAATATACGCATAGACACAAATTTTAACAAATAGTGTTTTTGGCCACTGGATACATCAGAATGAAAAGTAAATCGGTCCCGGGCCTAGGTCTTACCGTGTCACCTACGGTAATATCTACTTTATTTTACGGAAATTCGCTAAAAGAGTGCCAATAGGCGAAACATAAAATAAATTATTAGTCATGACATAAACATAAATTCCGCGAATAGTTAATCATGTACGTTAAGAATCAACGAAATATAAATAAAGACATTAGTTGGTTGAATAATTTTTTAAAAAGATAACGCTATAAAATACACAGGAATATGACCCTTGGATGTATATATTTTTTATTTTCCAGAAAATATTAACTACGTCTGCTGCATTTGAGAAAGCGTCTGAATTGGACTATTTTAAATATGCAGCCGGGAATGGTCTATTGACTGCTCCAGGTGAGTGATAGTGGAGTGGATTAGTATTTATATGCAGTATGGCACTGATACTTATAGGTAGTAACAACACCAATATCAGTAACAGTAATAGTAATACCCCCCGCCACAGCAAACCTGCAGAATAAGTGAATAATTGTGGTTTGCCTAATTGGATTTTCCCTTAAATCTACTGAAATAACATTAAGTTTAACGAGTACCTAGGTTTGCTGCTACAGGGAGGTTAATAATCATAATCACTAACCTTACTTTATCTTATATATATATATATATGTGTGTCCGTTAGCGCGATAACTCGAGCAAAAATGATCCGATTTTGATGAAATTTGGTAGAAACGTGTAAACCTACGTTTATTCGAACGAGTTCGAAACCAACATAATCGGACCATGGGATCAGGGGTTTATGGGGGGTTTTATGGGGTAAAAATGGGATTTTCCCATTTTTGACCCTAAAAACCAAATATTTTACAATTTCTTTCAAAACCATTTTATAGGGCTTAAAAAAGAAATAATTTAGTACATTTGAAGCGCTGTTGTATGCCTAACAGTCAGTCACAAAGAAAATTAAAAAAAAATTAATTTAAAATTCACATGTTATTCTTATGGAGAAAATGAAAACAGTCGTAGTTTACTTGTTCATAGTTATATGTTGATAAAATTTGGCAAATTTATTTATTTAATCCTATAATATTGAGGTATGGTCAAAAAACACTTTTTACCTTCCCTGTAGCAGCAAATCTAAGCACTCGTTAAATCTAATGTTATTAAAATTGGGAATAAATATGTCTTATTTATGGAAATATTTTAGTAAACATGTAATCAGTAAAGTTTAAATTCGTTTAACCTGCAGGTTTGCTGCGGCGGGGATATTTGTTGTTAAATTGTCTATTTATATTGCTTTTCGTGCAACATGTGTAGCTGTTACGTCCTGAAATCATGTATATTTATTCATCGAAAACTGTGTTGTTATCGTATTTCATGTTATTATGTTTCATATTATTTATTATTATTTCATATTTATTATAATATTGATTTATTGCTCACACATAACTATTTCACTTTAAGTCACATTTAATTTTTATCAATGTCAACTCAACTCTCTTGTAAAATGGCGTTTGCCATCCATGTAATAAATAAATACAAAAAAGAAAAAAAGAAAATGGGTCTCGGGCCCAGGTCTTACCGTGCCACCTACGAAAATAGCTACTTCCCTATAGGGAAATTCACTTAAAAACGGTTGTTTTAAAAGACTTTTTAGTTTACATCACAAAATATTCAACATTTAGCTTTGAACGTTGAATACAATTTTATCAATCAACAAACCTTACGTTTCAGGTCACATTTGGAAGATCACCAGACGCCACATTAGCCCTCTATTTCACGCTCGCAACGTAGAGCAGATGATGTCAGTGTTTAACAGCAACAGTAAGGAGATGGTGTCTCATATAGAGGAGCATCTGAGCGGTGAATCTCTCGATGTATTGCACCCCTCAATGAGTGTCTCTCTGAAAACTGTCTGTCGTAAGTTATATTCTCAACAATAGAACTAACTACTATAATGGATTCATAGCCTCCTCCAACATAAGGCCTCAATGATCGATGTGGCAACTTCACACTTACCAGCCAATTGCCATGGTACAGTTTTTAACAAACGTGTAAACTTTAGCCTTGCACAGATTCTCCATGTGAATTAGTGTTATAGCTGTTTCTGTAGGCCAGGACTGCAGCGTTGCACTTTTTTCTGCATGGCCTTTTTTGAGGAGGTTATGCTTTTGGTAAGCTATGTAATTGTGGTATAAAACTATAATGATACATTGAATTGTATTAATACAATTAGAGCGTTTCATACGAATAAATAAAACAACACAATAAATACATAATTATATATGTAATTCAGCAGAAAAGAAATACAATCAATGCATTTGTTAAATGGATACATCAACTTAAACGAATAAACTAATGGGGAAAAATTGAATTGTTCAGTTAATTGTATTATGTCCATAGAACTGATTTTCGGGACCGAGTTGGATTTTGATACCAGATCCAAGGAATTTCAAGGCTTGATCAAAGTAGTAGAAAAGTAAGTATACATGTCAAATGCACTTAAAATTGCCATTAAAGAAATAGTATCGCGTAAAGGCTTTGATTAGCTTTTGATCAGTATATTTGCCAGATATGCTGTTCATATATACTAATTTATACTTCAAATCCTATTTTGTATAATGAACATGCCATAAGTTAAATGTTTTACATTTGCCAACACTTCTTAAACGTACGATTGTATGTTATATTTACAAATATATGCTGATAAATTAACAGTGCCATACAAAGCTATTTATGAATTAATATTGCCAATTTACATAAAAACATAAAAAATATAAGCAATTTAGGTAGTCTAAAACGTTCTTACGCAGGAACGTTGTAAATGAAAAATACATTTTTGTTGGTGATTGTGTGTTATTTTGCAATGTCTAGCTATATCCAAGCAAAATTGTGTTTATTTCGGCACACTAGTAAACAAGCTTATTAGAATAAAAAATATGTAATTCAAATAACAATTTTGTGGCAGGATTCCCGACTATTTCTCCCAGAGAATGATCAAGCCTTGGCTGAGGGTCGACCCCATTTTTGAGTTTCTATACAGAAAAGAGCTGAAAGAAATGGACAAATTATGGACACAATTTACAGAAGCTCCACTCAAGGTATAAAGCATACTTATGTTTGATTGAATTGTGTATCCAAACCTTTAAAAAAACATCATTCTACTCCACTGGAAAAATAGTTATTGTGTTAGAGTTTTGAATGATCTAAAAACAGAGAGCGCAATGACAAAAATTTCAAATCCTGCAAAACTACAAAGATACAATGAGCCTTGGCTGCATGTGCATTCAAACATAGTTCCTGACCGTTGAAAAAAGTGTTAAAATGTAAGCTAGGTAATTAATTTTAGTATGAAATGTTAACGAAATATTATGATTTAAGATGTTTGGTGTGTTTCAGGTTGCAAACACCAACCATGCAAACAAAAACAAATCAACGGAAAACGAGAACGAGGAGAGTGAACATGAAGGTAAATATGGTCAATGAACATACAATTCGTTTACTTGAATTAAATAACTTGATCCAACTGTTAAGTTATTTATTAATGGAAATAAAATATAATATTCTTATTAGTTTAAAAGTAGGTACAAAATATTTCACAGACGTACAAACTCTAAGCTACTACGTACAAAGTTTTGGGTGATTTTTTCAAAAAGCTTTGTACGTAGCTGCATTTTAAATAAGAAATGTAATAGGTTCTTATCGAGTCGTTAAGTTATAATAACGACAAGACATAGATAATGGAAGATACAAAACTCCGTTTTAAAATAATTTGTTAAGTTAAGTGAATTAAGGAGGATACTTTTACTCACAGTTCTCCAATATTTTCGTTTATGATTCTTATTTTATGGACAGAACTGCAACTAATATTTTTGTATTTTAGGTCCTTTAAATCTGATTGATGTATACAGAGAGCTTCAAAAGAAATATCCTCAGTTTACAGAAAGTGATTTGAAAGGTGAAATGGTAACTTTGTATTGTACGGTAAGTACCTTTAAATACACAATACCAATTACTGTACTAGACTATGAATGCATTCTATGCCCGTACCTATAAATGGTAGGTCAAAGACTTACTTATTTTATCAAAGATAGTTATTGTGTTTAAATCGCTGCTTAATTGGGTAATTAATTTCGGTGTAAACGTTAATTATCATTCGTAATAAACAAAAAATAGAGTTATCAATATCTCATGTATTTAATGACAAATGTAGTTGAATGATTTAACTAAGCAATATTAATTCATTTGCTGTTTTCTTATGTTACTTTTATATGTTATAACTTTCTTATTATTATTTAGTATCTTTAAAGAAGTTTATATGAAGCTTTGATAAAATAAATAAAATAATCTTTGCGTTAAGCTGGCCGCTTTAATAGGCTACCTTTATTTTATTTATGAATTAGACTAACTACATGGACCAACTACCAACTAACCAATAAAACCAACTACAGGAGTAATCAACTTTACAGTTTTCTCCTATAGTTTGTTACACTGTGGCAGTTCATGGTGAGATAAAATTAAAATGAAGTTTTAACATTTTAAATCGGTTACAATTATAATATATAAAAGTAAGGTCTACTGAATGTCAGTATATTTATCCATCCATTAGACTAACACTGAATGTGATCAAGTTCAACCAAATTTACAGTAAAAACTTTACATACTGACTTTGGATGTTTTAACAGGGTACGGACACTATTAGTCTGACTGTGTCTTCTTGCTTAATGGTTCTCGGTAAACTACAAGAAATCCAGGTAATCAACATAATAATTTTATATTACGTGTTTTGCAATGTGTGATAACCAAAACGGAATGATTTCCTTTATTCAATTAGATAATGTTTATGTGATTTTAAGACACTAAAGAGACACATGAGTGAATGAGATATTAGTTTTGCTATTGATTAAGATCACCCGGTTTTAACGCTAGGTCTATCCTCCCCTATCCTATCGTATACTCTAATACGAGCAATGTCTGCCTGTCTGTCATATATCTCGAAATCCAGCGGAAAGATTTTGACTAAATTTTGGAATTAGGGTCTTGTAGCCCTAAAAACGTGATTGGCGACAGCCACTACCTCATCGCTACACAACTCATTTGAAAATGTAAAAATTTAACATTGGTCTTTAGGGTTGCCAACTAACTAAGTTAACAAATTTTAAAACATTTTTGGAATGTAGGGCTTGCAATAGTTGAACGGCATTTTGCATATTTGAGTTTACTATTTTTTAAGCACCCCGCGCTACATTCCTAACTAGTTTACACGTTTTTAAAATTTGTTGCAAATGTAGCTTTGTCCCGAAATGTTGAATAAGAGTGCCCTGAAAGGGTTGGCCACCAAAATACCCTTAAAACTCATATGTAATCATGAACATGGGGTTAATTGATTGGAATTGGGAGTAATTCTTTTCACTATTTCTAAATGAGTAGTTAAAAGAACTTTTTGGAACAATTGTTGACTATTCCTAAAAATTCAAAATGTGTATTGTACATTTAGGAGCGGGTGTACGAGGAGATCACTGAGGTAGTGGGTCAGGACGATGACGTCACGACAGATCACATCAGCAAGATGCAGTATCTTGACCAGGTGTACAAGGAGACGTTGAGGTGGGCGATCATAGTGCCTTACGTCAGCAGGAGAACTACAGAGGACCTGAAACTGAGTACGATGTGGACTGTTGTAGTTAGACTAAGTACTGGGGCAGGTCTGGGGGTTAAAATGGCAAACCAAGGTCCAGATTGTTATGGCTCAAATGCAGCCAATCAAAAATCGCTATCTGTTTTGTTTGGTTGTGTATCACAAGCTGTGGGTGTGAAAATTTAGAAAACTATAATATCCCTCTTGAGAAAGGAAATTGTAATTTCCTCTCGAGAAAGGAAAGCTCCGGAGAGTATCTGTAAATAAAACTACCCTCCACTTTAATCACACACTAGGATACTTTTTCCTTGAATCGTCAATTTGTCACAAGTTGTCTATCAGCTAATTTACCTTGTGGTTACATGTCAATATTTTGAAATAACGAATTCATAAAATCAACCCTTCAACTTGTCAACTTGTTAAATGTCAATATTTGTTTTATGTAAGACAAATTTAATATTCCCAGAGTCAATGTACTTTGATATGAAAATTAAACAATACTCTTTTTATCGCCAATATTTCTATGTCTATGTAAAAATATGAGTGTTAATATTTTGAAAAATAAAACTATATTTGTTTACAAAACATTTAACTCAAGATTACAAAACTCTAAACCACAGGTAACACATAATGATAAACTTAGATTTATATTTAAATGTTTCTTCGCAAAATTTCAAACGTTTTACTGCAGTTTTAAAAGGTAATCTTTTTGTCAATGTGTTCAATAGAGTATTTAGTGACCATGTATAAAAATGTCTGTATACAGCGTAAAAAAGACGTATAAACATCATCAACTTTTGCCACAAACTTTTATTTTCCAGGCACATGCACCGTCCCAGCGGGTAACTCTGTGGTCGCTTGTCTTGTTGGGCCTCACATGGACCCCAACATCTACCCTGATCCCGACAAATTTGACCCGGAACACTTCTCTCCTGAAAACCCCGCCTCCAGAAACAAACACGCCTTTATTCCATTCAGCACAGGAAGCAGAATGTGCATTGGTAAAGTATTAGCATTGAGTACACACGTATACTCAGTATACTTAATGGTACAGTATTAGCAATATTAGTTTAATTTAATTGTGCCAATTCACTAAGCCTCACGTTCAAATAGTTTTAAAACGTGTGTATTTGTTTTTGAAATTCTTTCTCAGTCTGATAGTTTCCATACAAGTATCCTCACAATTGAAATGCCGATTTAGAATAAAATTTAGAACCTTAATGTAATAATGAAAACCTGTCAATTATACCAAAGGACAAGAGGAGCTCTCATTTGAATCTAATTGGCTCGTTCGTGAGTGCGAGAATAGATTTAAGTTCTGTAACGCAATAAAAGATTGTCAAGATCATTATTGCAAATTTACCAAGTGTTGATAATTTAGGAGAATGATACAAAACATCCCTTAACAGCAATTAATTCGAGGCAAGAAGGGAAAATAACTTTTGTCTTACTTGCTTTAATTTCATGTAATAAGAAATAAGACAGCATTTATTGACTAATATGAGCTCCTTCGTTTGAGACTTTTTTCTAAACCCACAACTCTGATCATTTTCTGCTCCTATTTAACATTTTTTTCAAGTGACTTAACAGCTTGACTACTTAGCAGCAGCGTTTACAATTTAAGGAGAAATTCTCAAAAGGGCTATGTTTCAGGCAAAACCTACACTGAAAACCTAGTCAAGACGATGCTAGTTCAGGTCCTCAGAAAATTAAAGGTATCCACGGACCTCGACATTTATAATCTCAAGAAGAAGTACGTAGTCACTCTAGTCAGCAGTGAAGGCTACCCTATCAAGTTTTCACAAAGAACGTGACATTAAAACCCGTAGCTTTCTATTGTCTTGTGATATTACTTTCTTTATTAAAGTCTTGTTATAAGGTGTCTTTTATTTTTGCTACTAACCCCTTGTTTGAACTGTGATTTCTTTATAATTTGCCTTTTACTTGGGATAAATTTTCAAGTGTTTACAAGAGTGGTTGTAGTTATTCATTTAAATTACAAATTAGCAACATAATTAATCTAATATGCCATTCTTGTTTTCAATTCTAAGATTTTTTTTTATTAACTCAAAACGAGTACTTTTAATATGCGATAAATTACTTTTTTACAGTACATGGTTTTGAAACATATTGTTGTGGTAATTTTTCAATCTTAAACAATTATGTTTAAGTGTTTAGTACCTGGGGACCGAGCCATGGCTCGTTACTACGACCACAGATGAAGTAATATAAAAAACTTCATCTATGCTACGACTATCCGCAGTAATATCCTGATTTTTAGACCAATTCATAAATTACAAGGAAAAAATGTGGTTCGGATTACACTATAAACTGTATGCCCTTTAACAGCTGTGTTTAAGGAACATGTCAGACTTAGTCAGTAACAAAGACTACAAGATCACACCATTCATCCTACACTTATCTCCATTTATACTTGGCTTAAAACCTTTGCATAGTCGCCATTAAAAATTTAAAGTATTGAAGTATAGTTTATTTCTATTGTACCCCTATATCGAGTTACTGTATTTTGTAATTTGCCAGTATACTGTGAATGGCTTGTTATAAACACATTATTATGTTTATTTTTCAACCATAACCATATGTGTTTTATTTAATTTTACAAGACTAAAAAATCTTTTGGTACTGAAAAAATTTCCAATAATAAAAAAATACATATATTTTGCTCTTAATATGAACTTTCTACACCAAAATTATACGTTCGCAAGTATTTTAATTTTAAAACTACCTTTTGAGAATAACATGCCTACTGAAAACATGACTCTTTAATGGGTTGAAATTTACTATTTAACCTTAAACCCTGGAAGTTTATAAACCTTTATTCACAGTTTTATAGATGTTAAACACGCCTACCTCGCATCGGAAATATACAAGACCTACAATTATAACCATCTGTATCTTTTTCCATATGTAAAAAAAGATTTCGATAAGATGTTTAAGAAAAAATCTTTAAATTTGACTAATTTAATTAACCCACCCTTACGTAGTTCTAAAACACAGATCATGGTAGCTTTGCACTAACATCGTCTATAGATCAGCTCGAGGGTAACTAACAACAATATAGTGGAGAAAACAGAGCGATTCTTGGCCAAGGACGAACATCACGGGGTGGCAAACAACCCCAGTATTTGTTTGACAGTTGAGTGGCGTGTGGCGAGACTTGTGCTTGGACAATATCTAGGTGGGTGATTTTTTCTTATATCTTCTTAACAAAAAAATAAGGAAAATGTTTTTCTAAAACCTTAGTTTATCTATAAATTCTTCTTTAATTTGTAGCATAATTAAAGTGCAATAAGAAAAAATTCAATGAATGAACAAACATATATTAAGCTGTTCTTAGGTAAGTTCATCACGACCATTGGTTTGTGAAACAAAATATTTCTAGATTGCTGTTGGAGCATTAATACATTACAATGAGAGGTTATATTGTTTTTTTACAAATTTCGTTTGATTCTCAAAGTGTGATATGACTTGTGTAACTAGTTTGTGCTTGACTTTGACATAGTTAAGAGAAAATAAGATCAATCGATGGATATTGTATATGACTACCAAATCGATTTGAAGATGACGTATTACGATGTGTGCTCTTTGAACACTCAACTTTTCAGAGATCCTGAACAGTAGGAATAATGACTGATATCACTCTAAATATAGAACCCACCTATACACTGTTTCCACTCATCAATTAGTGTTTTACTTGACGAGGTTGAAACCCATATAACTATCATCCAGGCACGAAAGTCGAAGAAAACAATTATTTAGTATACACTTTGCCAATCGCAACACAATGTACTGATATTGATGCACACCAGCGTTGTACGATGCTGATAACAAATCTGCGTAAAGATAAAGCAGTTTGTTCGCTACACCTTGTCGGGTTACCTATCAGGGAATGCCTCTTACAATCGTGTGCTAGAGTGTAGTGTGACGAGTAACTTCCTTAGAGATTTAACATCCTCCTTACTTATGGTCAAATATATAAGGTATGTTCAGAACGCTAAGCGGAGTGTGTTTGAAATTAACCTTTACGTGATACTAGCTGTTACCCACGGGATTCACCCCGTTTGACTTCATAAGTATTAATCAAACTATTGATTGGTTAAGTTAAGCTGAAATAAACAAAACAGAATACAGTAATACAAACAAATAATAAGTACAACTGAGGCATTTTTAACATTAGGTATATGGAAAGTTCTCCTTTAGAAAGGATTCACCCCTAGTATAGGTAGGTGGTTAGATCATTATATTCTTATTGACCTTCACCATCGAGCTTCATAATTATATTACCTACAATTTTAAGTGAAGAGAACATTTGTATAAATATAAATATTGGTGTAATTTATTAGATTAGATACAAGTTGTTTTGTAAAAAAGGGAATATAAAATCACAGAGATGTAATTTTAGGCCTTTTCTGAGACCTGCATTTTAAGTTTAAACTCTCTGGGTTAGTCACCAACTTTTCTAAAACAGGGTGGTACAATTCTAGCTAGTTATAACCTAGAAATCAACCCTTTACAGTTTCGGATTCTACCATTTTGGTTACTGATAACTGCATAAGAGGACTTTATGTGATGGTGAGTATATAAGTGAAACCATGAAATATATTATCGTTACAAAAGTTATATTAACAAGATTGAATATTATATTATTAGGATCGAACTATTTGCTACGTAGCGGCATTTTAAAGACATCATTAAATCCACAATTATTTAAGGAAATCAGCCTATGGATGATATGTAAACTTCGTTAACGTGTATGGTTTTCGTTCTTAACTACTAACTAGTAATTCATCACTTTTTTATAAAAGCTAATATTAAAAATTCAGTTTTTCTCAAGTAAGCCAATCACATAAAAAAATCTTACATACTAAACGACTATTGCAAAACTTATGACAGTTAGCCTAACCATACTACTGGACCGAATGATACGGGGTGGGTACCAAATGAAAGATATTTATCTGTAGATGTACAGAGTCCCCTTATAAATTAAAATAGGCCCCAAAATAAGCATGAAAAATGAATTTGAAATTCAAAAAAAAATGTACATGAGCCTTATGGGTTGCCATGTTGGTAACGAAATAACAACAAATAAGCAGAAATTCTAAACAAATGGAAGAAATTCCAATCACATGTTTACAGCGTGGGGTAAAGATAGAGAAGTTTGATAAATACATACTTTTGGTCGAGTTTTCGACAACGGGGCGAGCTCTCGTATCAACTAAGACACTATTATTCACAAAGCTGCATGTATTACAATGTAAATACATAAACTCTGATCGACAGATGGTTCTGTTCTTAAAAATACCTTAAGATTCATATACTAATTCACAAACCAAGTCATCGCTAATATAAGGACTACTAAAAAATATTACATAAGGTTTCCCCAAGTAAGCCTAGAACAAGCCTTTAAACACAACTTCAACTGTTAATGTAGTTGGATAAACTCAAAGCAAACATGTTTGTCTTATTCAATCAACGTCCACGTCCAATAAAATTCAATAAACGTCCAAACAAAATGTTTAAGCTATTAGTATACGATTCAGGCTAGTATCGTCATTTGGTTATATTATTTATGATCTATACCGTTTCTGTTCTAATATCCGTGGAATAATGCTATTGTTTGATCTACTTCCTTCAAAAGTCACCAGCTGATCTTATGCCTTTATTTATGTGTCAAATACTGCTTCCATAAGAATTACATTGAAACTTTGAGGGCCCGTGGGGCGGATTCTTGAGAGATTTTTTTAACGCCATATAGATGTTGACACTCACCGATGTGGTCTTTATCACCATGCAAAATTTGAAAACGATTGCTTCAGCCGTCTAGGAGGAGTTTGCGTATTACGAAATGCATAATAGTCTACGTATAAGAGCTTCGCTCGCTCCGCTCAAAAAGACGATCTATTGACCAAACTATTATCAATCCTTTTGGTATCATAACCATTTATTGAAACATTGATTGCAAAATATACACTAATAGAAGGCAAAGATAATTTATTTAGTCGAAATCTTAACTCAATAATTATTGCAAGTCAACAATTATAACAATATTGCAAGTCACGAAGCATACGTTAAAACAAGCTTCGTCGTTTAAGAATCTGTCAAATCACTACAGTGTTTATAACACTGTAAATTAGAGCGCTAAACTTTATAACAAGGAAATAGTTTCAGATGACACGATTCTGTCATTAGCCTGCAGGGAATGAAACTGGGAAACACGTTTTGCTAAAAATAGAACGCTTAATGTGTTCGAAAGTTAACATCAACTGCCCTGGAAGTTTGATATACCTATTTCTTTATTGATTGTTTTGAATAGAAAATGTTTAGTTTTTAAAAGCGGATCAAAATATCAAAGAACTGAGTTTAAAGCTGTGGTTGCATCTAATGTTTTGAGTAAGTTTAAGTTTATACTTAAATTGTTAAACCGTGGCGTGTATCTGGTGTAATATATTAGGCAATTTTTGTATCTGACGTCATTGTTTGTTGTGGTTGTATCTCTTGTTGTTGATTAGGTTGTGTCTGTATGTCATGTTTTGTGTAATGTTGTTTTCGTATCAGTTGTTTTGTAAGATGTAGTATTTGTTTCAAGTGTTTTGTGTAATGTTACGTTTGTATTTCGTGGTTGGTATGAGGTTTTGTTTGTATTTGATGCCTTGAATGTTCTTGGTGCTCTGTTTATTTTCATACCAGCTGTTTTTTATAGTGTTCTGTTTATGTCAAGTGTTTTGTGTAAAGTTGTGATCATGTCTGGTATTAGCTGCACGTTTGCATCTGGTGTTCTGTGTAAGAATGTTTTTGTACAAGACGATCTGTTAATGGTGTGTTGGTATTTGGTGTTATGTATAAAGGGGTTTGTTTGTGGTGCTTAATCTATTGCTTGTTTGTATTAGGTTGAGTGTGTAATGTCGCGTTTTATCTGGTGTTTGAATAGTTTGCGTGTATCAGATATTGAGAGCTAGTAGTGTTTGTACCTGGTGTCACGTGTAAGGCTGTGTGTATCTAAAACTGCTGTAATACTTTTTATGATTGTGCATGTGTTTGTCGTTGAGACATTCGGAAACCGAGTTTCGTTTCGGAATTTCTCAGCAAGTGATGTACAAACATTCGTACCACTCTTTATGATTGTTTCTCACAGCTCGACGAAGTCCATTTCTCTCTTGTGTACTAAAGTCTCTTATCAACCTGGCTGTTGACCATTCATCTTTCCCTCTGCAGCATGCTGTCGGTGGTCCTGACGGCGGTCTCCGCGACTCTCACCTACAGTCTGGTGGTGCTGGTCGGTCTGCTGCTGTGGTTCCAGTGGAGACACAGAGACCTCATCAGGGCAGCCTACAGTATGCCCACGGTGCTGCCCACTCTGCCCATCATCGGGCACGCTCATCTCACCATCATGGGCTTGGATAGTGAGTATGAGGGCCCTCATCATTTTCCAAAGCAATGGATCAACACTTGACTCTCAATGAATTGACAATCTCCTAGTTATATTATTGACCAGCTAGGGTCAGAAACTGTTATGCAAGATTTACAATTTGTATTAGTAAAACCTATGGTAAAACTTAATGGTCGTTTAAAGGTTATTGTAACAGAAAAACACTAAGTGGTACTTGCATCAAAATGAGGATTTTTATACTATTTATTACGCTTTTGGAAATAGTTCACTGCAAGAGATTTTTACTAAGCTTAGTAGGGGTTATATATGGCAATTAACGAAATAAAAATGTTTAATATTAAATGGTTAAGCTAGGTACTTACTCTCAATTAAAAGCCAGAAGAACGCGGTCTTACCAGTGAGGATTTTTGTTCCAGTTGGCCTTTCGACATATTTTCTATCATTGCAATGTTAAATTATCGGCATCAGTTGCTACCTCCTATCTTCTCACATTAACCTAATCTACTTTTACAATGAATTAAGATAATACAATAAGAATTTCCATATCTAAATTTAGTACAGATCAAATCGATTAAAATCCAAAATCTCCCGATTATTGTGCTACAAGGTTCATACATGTTGTTCATACATTAACAATTGTAGGTTTAACCCTTGTAACCTGTGTTATAGAGATGACTGAAGCCGCTCTCCAGTTCTCCAGGCAGGCTGTAGCCAAGGGTATCAGCATCGCTTGCTTCTGGTGCGGACCTCTGCCGGTGTTCGTGGTCCACGGTCTGGAGGATATCCAGGTAAAGTTGTAACGTGACGAATTTTTAAAATACAAATTTGAAATTAAAAGAATAAGATTTAATTGTGTGTGAAGTTAGACTATTTTAACTAACTTCAAATATCTGTGAAGTCCAAAAACATACAGAATAACCTTGCACTGTAATTAGTTGTCACGGTTCTCTGGTTCTGTGTGGTTTATTTATAAACAATATATCCTGAGGAACGTCTATAACGTCTAAGTTTTATCCTATTATTGATCATCATATTGATCATCGAGTTTTATTATAGTCCTGATTAATGAATAAGTGGGTTTTATTCTGCATTGAAGATTTTTGTAATTAAAAACAATCCATCGGTTATGTATCAACAACTAATAATTATATACTGATCTAGTGTTTGTTTTCAGACAGTTTTGAAATGTTCTCACGTCCTACACAAACCTACCGAGCTGACGTGCCTGGAGAAGTTCTTCGGGTTTGGTCTTCTCACAGCACCGGGTAAGAATTCAAATGTAATTCAATAACTTGAATATAATTATGTTTCAATCTGAATAACTAATGAACAACAAAATTTAACAGAACATGCTAAAGAAAGTCGACCAAAGTTTTTAAAGTCAGTTTATTTTATTGTCCTGTGTGTTTTTTTTTGGGGGGGGGGGGTAGGCCACAATGTTAACATAAATAAATGTAAACCCCATTTAAATACATAGTTATGTTAAAAATAATTAACTAATAACTTTTGACAGTCGAGCACACTTAAAAGACTGAATAATGAAATTTTGTTTACTCCTAACGTCTTGCAGTAATAATCAACTTAAATGTCTGTATATATATTAGAAAATAATATAAACAGTCTTTTCAGGGAAATTTTACCAATTACTGAATGATATACATTAAAATAATGATATAGATTATATTATATAAAAAAATATAATAAATATATATTTTTCCTTATATTCAGTGGAAGTGTGGAAGGTCACCCGGCGCTACTTGAACCACCTGTTCCACCCCCGTAACCTGGATCAGATGATGCCTACTTTCAACAGGAACAGCCAGGAGTTGGTGGGCGAGCTTTGCAGACACGAAGGGAACAGTCAGGTGGACGTGCAGAGCTATACCATGCACACTGCACTCAAAACTGTTTGCCGTACGTACATTACGATTTTTTTTATATTACGTAGGTTTAAATGAAATAAATTTTGACAAAATTAATGGTTAACCGAAAGAACAGACAGTTAGAGCATTTGCAAGTTTTTTATGTTACTATAAATGTGTGAATCTGATTGTTTATTCGACGATTTTGGGCAGTTAAACCGGTTTGACATATGGTGTTTGTGTATAGTAAGTAGTATACGACAGTTATAAGAGAATAATAACTATTTGATAATGACATGATTTTTGTTAAACTGTACTAGGCCGATCACAGTATATGAGATGAATATAATGAATTAAATTTAATGAAAAATTATGCCTAATTGAAAATAGTTTTTAGTTGTGATAAAACAGTAATTTATGTTACAGATTTGGTCTTTGGACCAGACGTCGAGTTTGACACCAAGTCAGAGAGCTTTGAAGGACTCATGAAGGTGGTAGAGAGGTAACCACAGTATACAGCTTGAGTTATATTTGACATTTTACTTTATTTAGTTAGATATTTGTTTAAACAAAACAAAATTACTATCGTAATTCACTTTTACTACTGCTATTTTCATGTAAACGCCCTACTCCATATTCCAGGATTCCTCATTTCTTCACCATCCGTGCAGTGAGGCCATGGCTCCGTATAGACACCCTGTTCTACTTCCTTTACCAAAGGGATCTAGAGGAGGTGGATCGTTTATACAAGAACTTTACTGAAGCTCCTCTCAAGGTGTGGTAGACGAGGATAATTTCCGAGCTTATGTTGTTGGTTATTTTGGATCTTTGGGTAAAACTAATTTTAATTTACTATCTTGAGGCATCTTGAGGGCATTAGGTACGAAAATGTTTAAAAATTTTAAGCAACTATATTAAAATATTTCTTCCAGTTCTCACTATGTCAGGAGAATTTATAACATAACAGGGCAATGTCACGGTATATAAAAAACTATAGCTAATAATTGAAATATCTGCAGACTACACACATAACACATAACATATAGCAAGGTAGGAGCTACGTGAACCTTGAGGTACCTAAAAGTAGGTTTCCTTCCTTCCGAATACATAGTTAAAGTTTTATGAAATTACGTTTCTAATAATGTACCTCTTTAACCTAATTGAATTTTTGCATAAATTATAAAATGAGCAAGATATCGTGTCAAAAAATTACATATTTTTGTTTGTCGTTCTTATCAAACGATACTCTTGTAATTTTTTAAATCACTTATAATTATTGTTTATGGTAAAAGTATATATTTTTAGGAGACGAGAGTGAAGAACGAATTGAAGAATAAACTAGCTGAACAAGAGAGTGCGGACGGCAAAGTTTCGTTTACAGGTATGTTAAGGCTTCTTTCACACCAGCGCGGTGCGGCACCGTCCCCCACCGTCGATGCGGGATGACCCGCAAGGCCCTTTCACACTATTATTGCTGCCCGAATCCGGGGGTTTCCAGGCTGAAACTTTGTGATTTTTGGATGTATTTTATTCAAATAAATACAAGAAAGGTGGTTATGCTACTTGTTGTACCCGAAAATAAAATACAGTGCCCCTTGCTAAATAACTTAATTGGATCGATGCCGTGTGTGTAAAAATGTCCATTGTATTTTTAAAAGTAATGGTGACAGCTGTGGGGTATCAGATCTTAAACTTCTGTATAATGTCCACATGTAAGTGCTCGTTAAACCGTCCTACACACTGGCCTTCAAACAAACCAAAATATAAAGCTTGACCAAACTAATCAGATCTATATAAATTTCTACCTCCATACCAAAAACAACTAACTTCCATATTAAGTTATCAAGAGTACTACAAAATCAACCACACTCAACCACTGATAGGCATAGACTGTCAAAACTACTGATTTATGTGCGGGCGAAACCAGCCCGTCCAGCGTAAGTGTGAAAAGGTACATAAGAGCCCATGATCTAAAAACTATTCATGCGGTTTCGTCCCGCATTGGAAGTTTAGGTTCGTGCGGGTGATTTTTCAACCCGGACAGAGGTTTAGGTCTGTCCGGGTCGGTCCGGGTCAACCTGCACTGGTGTGAAAGCTCCCATATGATTCAATAGTCTAAACAGCTTCGTCCGGTGCGGGACGGATGTGGCATTGCGCTGGTGTGAAAGAAGGCTTAGTGATCAAGACATTGTTACTGGTTTAAATATATTTAACTGATATTTACAGTCTTTCCTAGTTTGATAAAAATTAAGATTTAATCTATTTCAAAATAACAATGTTAAGCTACCAAATATATTCTTTCTTTTTTAACATTTCAGATAAAACGAAACATAATATGAGGTTTGTGTCTTTAACATTATTTAGTGCCTTTCAAAACTAAATACGGGATCCAAGTTATTACCTAGAATTGGACTAGTTAGTGATGGAAATTTTCCCAATAATCCTCCAGACATACTCAATACAATACATGCTTACGAGCTCCAAAAAATAAATTTAATCAAGATAGAAAAGAGTTTTAAAACTTGTATTATTTCCAGGCCCTAAGAACTTGGTAGAGGTTTACGCTACGATGCAGGAGAACTTTCCCCAGTTCACAGAAGAACACCTAAAGACAGAGATGGTTACAATGTACGGCACGGTAAGTTATACAACTGCTAGTTTTCTTGTTACACAAGTTTGTATACAAATATATCATGCATTTACTCAAAACAAACCAAAAAAGGTAAAGTAGACCTTCCGTACGATGGTCATTGTCCTTTGTAGGGTCTGACTTAGGAAACAGCTGATTTGAACGAAGCTATGCATGTCTTCTACAGTATTTACGTTAGAAGACACATTTTCTCCCATCAGTTTATAACATTAGAATGCGAAACAACAAAACTGCAAGGGAAAGAAACTGAATAATAAAAGGTGAGCTTTGAAGTTTAAAGTTGAAGCCATGTCATGAATATTAAATGATTTTTCAGGGTACGGACACGACTGGCACGGCCCTAGCATCCTGTCTGCTGACTCTTGCACAGTATCAGGATATACAGGTAAATCATAATTTGTTAACCAATTTTAGAAATAACGTTTAAATTAAATATAGTGTACTTTCCCTGTACCATACCCCACATAGTCTAGTGGTGTTTCTAGACGGATGCATGTTTTTATTTTTTATTTTACAGAATGTAAAGGGAAATAACAGTTCTACAGAAATGTACCGGCGACGATTTATTTCTTATAGTATGGTATATTCATGTATTTGCATTCAAAAGATGTATAAATACATAAGGCACGCAGTTAAAAATATTTATTTTTTAACTATTGCAATTTAAAAATTTTGCTTGAGTCACATAAATATATTATATAGAATTTACCTTGTCAAATAAAATGTGCCACTAATCTAAGAAAAATTAATGTTAATAAAACCCTTTATTTACATTTTTGGGTAAAAAGTTTCCAAATTTAAATTTGTAAAATATTTAAAAAGTATTTTATCTTCTTCACAGGAGCGCCTCTACCAAGAGATTATCTCTGTAGTGGGGACAGACAGTGACGTCACAGCCAAAGACCTACAGAGCATGACCTATCTGGATCAGGTGTACAAAGAGACTCTGAGGTGGTTCACCATATCACACTTTGCTCTCAGGAAAACCAGCGAAGACATCAAACTGAGTGAGTGAAAATACTTACAAGCAAACACTTGTTTGAGCAAAACTACGGATGAGAAAACATTGTTCAAACAAGCACAACAATGTATAATACATTGTTGTATACGTTTGAATAAGAAAACAAAGAAATGTGTACAACCATTGCTATTGGGCATGGGGACACGTTTTACTTGATAAGCAACCAAACCAACTACCAAACTAACCAACCAACCAACCAATACTAATCAATGCTATAAACCAATGTAAAAATACTGCTCTCAATGCTTAGCAACTAAGCATTAATAAGCGATTGAGGGTAATTTTACAACCATTGATATCAAAGAAATGTTTATACAGGATGGCCATTCATAACCAAACACTTGCGTAAATGTGTTAAACCACTGACTTTCTCCAACCATTAAATTAAGTTTAGTATATTGCCAACCAAAGTATATGGCCTTCTTTGAAAACTCTCATAACATTTAAAAATACCATATTTATTACAAATACACTATACAGATAAAGGCAGTCAAATATATAATTTTCCAATTAAAATAATTTGTTCATACACACAGGTTTCTTTCGTCATCTTCACTTCACTGCAATACATTTTTGTTGTTGAAGTTTTCTTTACATAAGAATTGCTATGAATGTCAGAGTATGAAATGTATCAAAACTAAAAGTTCATCTCAAATTATCTTCCATTTCAAAGTCCGTCATTCCCAGTTTATATCCATTGTGCTTAGTGATTTAACGTCACAATATTATGTCTGAAAGAATGTTTACAGCTTTATAACAACTTTGTTTACTCTTGTATTTCAGGTTCGTGCACCATCCCAGCGAACAACACTGTCTGTATTTCCCTTGGAGGTCTCCTGATGAACCCTCATATTTTTCAGAATCCTGAAAAGTTTGATCCCGATAGGTTCTCACCGAAGAATGCATTTGGGAAAGAAAGGTTTGCATTCTTACCATTCAGTGGAGGTCCCCGAAATTGTATAGGTAAGCTCAAAACTATTTATTAGTTTTTTATATTTCCTATTCATTTTACTTACGTTTTACATGATTTTGAAAGAAAACTAACTACAAATAGGAAAATAAATAAAAATAACTCCGTTTTGATGAATAGCGAGGCATTATTATTTTAATAACATTCGCCGTTCTTTTGAGGTGAATCGATACTCTACACATCGTATGATTAACATAGTTAAATAATAATAAAAGAATATTGTACCAGCGCCAAGTGAGAAGAGCCATTCTTATCTCAATCAACGGGGTCTATTACTTCTATCGGATGTATTACAACGGGGTCTACTATACATCATTGGAATGAATAAAAGATGCCACGCAGATTTGTGAATTTCAGTCAGCTGTTCAAGGGAGGTGTGTGTAGTATACCAGCTGAAAATTTGCTATCGTATGTCAAAAAAATAATGTGTTATACATACAGATAAAGAAAAAAAATACGGTACTCCTTTTGAAGGTAATTTAAGACACAAGCGCTGAGCAATGTTGCCTACCTTGTGTTATGCAAATAATTTTAGTTTGTAGGTAAACAAGAGGGCATTGCTCATTTAGGTTGAGCTCTTAATTCTTCTACTGAAAACGTACAAAGTAAAAGTATTGAAAGTTAAAATAGGAGAGACAATTATTTGTCCTGATGAAAGAGGTTCTTAAACCTTATCAAAACTTTATACTTTTAAGTTTATAATTAATTTGACAAGACAATTTCAAAGAATGCTGTAACTCCTAACTAACCAATTACTTTCAGGCCAGATGTACGCAAACATGTTGATAAAGGTGGCGATAATCCACGTGATGAGGAGGTTCAAGTTGTCCACAGACATGAACATTCACACGATGAAGAGAGTTCTGTCAGTTCTGCTTGTGAGCACGGAGGGCTACAACATCAAGTTTCAGAGGAGACGTTGAGCACAGCATCACTAGTATAGGGTTCAAGCTTTACATTACAGTACAATTGTTAGGCTTAGTTAGTTTAGTAAAAATTTAATAATAAATGTATTGTAGTGAATAGTTTGCTGAATTGTTTTATTGCAATATGCAGCCTTTCCAAAACAATATTGGTGATTTACTTAAGCTCCTAGAGGAAGTTTATGTCCTGGGTATACACTCTCCACGGGTGCTTCAGGAGAATGTTTGAAATTGTTCCGAGATAGAGCTCAGTAATCTTGTGGAAAGGGTTGTTCTGGACTGCCAGTATATTCCCTTTAGCCTTCAAATTACCTTAACTATTTCATATATCTGTATCTTCTACAGCACGTTTTACTTGTGCCTTGGTCTACCTCTTCTATTAAAGATTTCACTCGAAGATGTGTCTTTTTTAGTGTCTACGCCAGTGGCATTTTAAGTTAAGAATAAACTAAACTCCAGATTTTACATTGAGAAGTCTACCTGCAGTATCCAATGCTAATGTCAGTAGACTTGTTGTTGTAGTAAATTAAGTATTCTTTAGTGTATAGCAAACTGAAAGCGAAGTTTGGATAGTTTGGAATGTAAACAAAATTGTGAAAGTTCTCATCAACGTACGGTAGCGGACGAATACAAACACGAGTGACTAGCAAAAATAGTTCCGTGTGATAACAACATTCCATAACAGTGTGATGAAGTTGTGACATGGTTTGATTTTGTGTTTTAAACTGGGTTATAAGGACCAGGTTTAGTCTAATAAATTTATTGTTATTGTTTTAGTCTTTCATATCATACAAATGTCTCATATTTTACTTCAATTCACTAAAACATCACCAACCGTAACGATAACACAATTTTGGTATGGATGTAAACAATATTTTATCATGGCCGTCTGTTTTTATGTAAAAATATGTAAACTTGAAAAAGGTTATTTGTAATGATTGTGGTTTTCTTTGAAGGTTATTTTACTATCATACGATTCTCCTTGTGGTCTTATTTTTTGGTTTGCCAGCTTTAACAGGTTTTACATACTGGTTTTCTTTTACTATGTTTTAGGGATTTTTTTAACAGAAGAAGGGATCAGATTCTAAATTTCAAAATGACGCAAACACTTGTAACTAATCAAGAGAAGATGGCCGCAATAAACCCTAAAATTGAACAACCTCTCATCACAAAAAATAAACTTCAATCTAAGTACAAAATCTAGGTGACGAGAGGCCTCGCTACTGTAAAAGTCATACTACAATGTTTTGAATTTATCTACAAATTAAAAGCCACAACAACCAGGATGTTCATTTTATAGGCGCCAGCACACGTAGTTTATTTGCAATTCAGAGCAGTTTATGAATCCATAGACGGCCGTCAGTAAGACATCATCTCCTACACAATAGATGCGCGGTCATGAGACTACCAAGCTTTATAGCCGCACCGTGTCAATAGCAAACTGCATACAATTGTTGTCAGACCATAAACTAACATGGATCAAGACAGCGAATTTCACACTGGCCCGTAGGCCGGCACAAAGGATCCTGGCATGAACAGTGGTGGCCAAGCTTTGCATAGTGAATACAACATGTTAGGTAAGAATGTATTATTGTAGATGTAGTTTGTGTTAACTGAAGTTACGTTAATTATAGTTGAACCTCGTTATAGGCTTTGTTTACTTCGTTTAATAATGTAGGCCTACCCAGTGTTAATGTACTTACACATGCTTTTGCACTTGACCTGTTTTGCATACATCTGACTGCACTATTATTATTGTCTTGAGTTTGATCTCACTCTGTAATGAGGTGGTAGAGAGTTATGACAAAGTAGTTCTAGCCATCATTCAAACCCGTCAACATCTTAAAAGAATCAAACAACAACAAAATTGTAGTTAAATAGTTTTATGTCAGTTGTAATACGTGTCCCAGTATTAAAACAGATAGTTTTCAAACGTACTGATTAAGTCATTCATTCTAATTCAAACACTTATGAGATATATAGTAGTTTTTTGTACCCTTAGCTAAGCTATATTTATTTCAAATGTTAACGATATTAATTTTAACCTGTTAACCATATTTATTTCATTTAGTAAACAAATCAATGTACTAATAAATATGTTTAATGACCCTCTATTATTAATATTTTATATTTCATAAGACTGCCTGAGTACACGAGAAAAACTAAGGTCCTACCTAATGAGAAGTAAATTTAAACCATGGATTTTCTGGGTTCAATACGTATATACTTACAATTTTTCAGTATAAAAAACCAAGCTAAGTTATTTAATGTAATAATGGGAATCCACGTCAAGTAACTAATAATCAACATTAATAATATATCTAAGTCAAAAATACATAGAACTTATCAAACACGAATTGATTAAATAGCAAGGGGATTGGAAATACAAATGCATGATATTCTCAATACGTACGACTGTTGTATTACGGTCGAAAGAAACGCACTTAAATGAGATTTTAAACACGAACCAAGGACGTTAAAAAGTATTTTTGCCAAAACAATGAGAAATTGTGATAAAGAAATACAAGCACCATAAATTTTGAGTGGTAAAAACTGTGTACATTCTAAAACTAAAATGTGATGTAAATAAAAAATAAACATTACTTTCTTCTAAATAGAGATGCCATGACCCAATATTTTAGATCTTTCTTAAGATATACCTTTCTATAGAACATATAATAGGATGGGTATCTTAGAGGAAAACACGTTTTGTATGGGAGAACTCTTCTAAAAGAGTAAAACTCAAATATTTTTTAACTATAGAATCAAAATAAAGTAGTTGAGTAAATTTACAACAGTTACGTTTTGAAAAGGGAACCACATAAACTCTCAACAGTTAAATTCTGACAAACGCAGTTAGTTAAATGGACCCATTCATTCATTCGTCACAAAGTTCAAATATGCGAGTTTGTTGACAATGGGGTCAGTGGGTGTGAGTTATGATGAACTTCTTGGTTCTAATTAGAGGCAGTTGACGCCCAATTATGCGATGACTGGCGAAAACTGACTTGAGTGATTATATTGTCACTGTCTATTGATGACTGAGCTCTGTCAGTCTGTAAATCTGCCTGTGGGCTTAGGAATGCCAGCCTAGCTGAGGAGACTACATCTCGTAATATGGTTCATCTCTCACCATTGACTTTAGATATTGCTTGTAACAAAAAATCTCACTTAATCTAAAAATTTATTACGATGATTTATTTGTTGAACATGCAATATATCAAAATAGTTCACCAATTATATAATTGTTATTTTTATTTGTGTTTCCACGTCATTATTGATTTTAAATTTTTGATAAGGGAATGGTCCAAACCCTCGTCTTGTTCTTTGGCGAGAAGAATTTGATTTATACAAAATTGAAAGTTATGTAATATAGAAGCTATATTATTTCTGGCATTAGAAGTGTTTTAGTTAAGTTACCATGTACTTTTCACCACACTACAATCTTTTTAGTTTTTTTATAAACGCTAATTGGAGGCTGAAAGCTACGAATTGCTGTCCATGCCTGCTTTCATCGTCAATTGGGGACCGAGCAGGTTTTTGTGGCCATAGGGCCAAAAATCAGCTGTTCGCTTATTTGCTTAAAACATAATGTATATTTTATGCACAAGCTGTATACATGTGCATTCAATAGACTTGTTTTATTGCCACCACTGCTTAGCAACTATTTGTAATTATTTTTCTAATTCCGCTAAATATTTTTTCACATAACCTTAAAGTGGCAGCTGTGTTGACTGTTAGTGTGCATATCGAAACGGCACACGGAAGATTTCTCAGGTGCCGTTTGACGTCACTAACTGCTGACGTCAGTCGAGGGAACACTATTACCGCAACGATACGGTATTGAACCATCGGCCTCAGTAGTGAAGTGGCTAGCGTGTCGGGCCGATAAATCGAAAGATCCGGGTTCGAAGCCCCCTGGTAGCATTAACTTTTTGTCAACATTTTTTTCATATCAGCAAGTTTGGTTGGTTTGGTTAGGTTATGACAGTTTAATTTTATAATTAAAAATTAAATCAAATGAAATTAAAAAATTATAAAGTTGAATTTTAGGCATTTATAATTTTATTTTATGAACAAAACTATTTTTTAGATTAGTACCTAAACCTTCATTCGATTTTTTCATTATCAGCACGTTTGGTTAGGTTATGACAGTTTAATTTAATAATAGAAAAATTATAAAATTGTCTGTTTCTTTAGACGCAGCAGTTAGTGATGTCAAACGGCACCTGAGAAATCTTCCGTGTGCCCCACCGGTGTGCATATTGTATTATAGTTTCTCAATTGTGTATAGTGTTGTGAAAAATAGCGTTCGTACCACGGCCCGAAAGGGTTTTGCAGCTCTCGATCGTTTCAAATTCTCGAACTTCAAAAAATTATCTCGAGTCAGCAAAACTTAATTTTCTACCCTAGGTTCGAAATATACTATTTCACCACACTAAGATGTTTTCAGCCGTTTTACAAACGTTTATTGGAGGCCGATAGCTCCCTTTTGCGGGCCGAGCAGGTTTATTTACATATCTAGGGCCGAAAATCAGCTGTTCGCTTACTTGTTTAAAACATTAATGCATATGCACAATCAGTATCCATAGTATTGCAATAGACTTGTTTTATTGTCACCGCTGCCTAACAACTAGTTATTAGAAATTTTGCTGATTCCTCAAGCTTCTTCACATAGCCTTTAAGTTGTAGTTGTGTTGACCGTTAGTGTGCATCATTATTGTGGCGAATAGTGGTTATCGGGTATAGTGTGGTGAAAAATAGGGGACCGTGTTATGCATGACTACAGAGGGGTTGTGGCATCACATCAAAAGCCAGAGGTGGGATTAGAACCCGGAACCTCGGGGACCGAAACCTTGCTCTCTACAAGTAGACCAGCTCGCTCTCCTCGCTCTCCACAGATCCGCAGGTTAGAAACAAGCATGATACATATCTGTTTAGCTAATACCTATGTATAAACCATTAATGTACGCTGATAATACAGAATAACATTATTAATGTGTATTGCCCAACAACACTGCCTAAAGCAATGAAACTATCGTACGAATATAATGCTAACTATACAATTGCAGCCTGATATACAAAATTATTGATATAAATACCAAAACTATGCTAAGTAAATATTTTTTTGCTTTCCTGTCAAATATTTTTCCGCAAGATAATTTTATTTACTCTCGTTATTCTAACGATCACTTCCTATCGACGCCTGACTCAGCACGCTTATGAAGCTGACGCATGTCAAAACAGAGATACAACAAGGGTCAAACTCAGCAAAGGTTCCCACACCTAGCATCATACACACACACGCACACACAACGACTGTTGATAGAGATTTATTTGATTCACAATCACATCATGACAAACAATCGTATTGTTGAAACTGTCGATGCCATCAAAGATTTGATTGCGTATATCTTGACGGGTTTGAAAGTTTTGGAATTGACTTAGGCTCGGATAAGTGGAAAGTCGGATAAGTGTTAGGGAATGGTCAAGAATATAGTTTAGGCTGGAGCATTGATTATGGACTGTACGGTACCAACAGTTCTGGAGTGTTATGCTGTTGAGGGAACGGTGAAAAAATGTCTTGGGCTTTAAAGTTTTCTGACAAGAGAATAGTAAAAATATCGTTTACTGTTTTAATGTTATAAAGATGTTATCTTCTCAATATATGGTTAAATTATCGCATGTGCTTCAGCTATTTGGATGCCAGTGCCGTCTTGTCAGGGAACAGGTGAAACGGGTCTTAGAGGTTGAGAGTTTTATACTAAGTTTGTTTCATTCCTTGCAGTGTTTCTTTCCACATGGTTTTACAAGAATTCAAACGCTGCTGTCTTCGTCCAATTCGCCTGGAACTCATTTCTGGCAGACTTTACAACGCTCAGTTTTGCGGGCAGCATCTTGCAACAGCCGGGGCTGCAATTCATTTTATACTTCAAAGTTAGTATTTACTGTACTGGACCAGCCGTAGCTTAAATTTGTGCATTAGCCTACAAACAATTTTACGCAAATATGATGTGACCAATTTACATGAGATGTAAAAAAAAATAAAAACTTGTTCATGCAGTTTATGGAAATATTTTATAGTGTTCAAAAGATTCACGTCGGACATCGAAATTTTAAAAGGCAAATTATGAAAAAAAAACTAGTGTTTAGTTTATGTGTTTTAAGCATTTGTTTGTTTTGCAACAATACATTTTGTAAAGGTTGCCTCTGATTTTAAGAGCTAAAGCACGATCATTCACCAAAAATGCGAAAGTTGAACATAGTTTATACATGATTTTTTATTTGACTTCATAGTAAAATACAGATTCATCAATTTACATTATTTTACTCTCACGCAGACACTCTCAAAATGACGATTGTCTAATTTCTTCTGCAACACTTGCAAACTCAATTAATTAGCGACCTATTTCTTCTCCATTATTCATCCCAACTTTGGAGAGGATTTGAGCATCGATTAGTCAAAGTAGCGGGTGACTCAGCCTTACTTTGATCAGCTGATGAAGTCAAACAGCTGATGAATGGATGACCAACTGTGGTCGGGTGACAAACCGTATGATTGTATGTCGGTCAAGGAGGAAACGCGGCGCACGACCCGCCAATAACAGCACATTCAAAGGAATAAGGATATTCAGGATAAGTATGGTCAAACGCCGGCGCCACCGCTTACCAAGTCCTTTCGCTGACTTTCTGAGAACCGAGAGTGAAAGAGTTGACGGTTTACTTAAGATTGCCAAAGACTTAAGATATTCCACTACACTTATATAGATTGATGATCTTTGTGAACCAGCTATGACAATATTATAAGTTAATGCTACCTGAGTTGCGGTTTACTATAGGTTTCTTATCCGTCTTAACCTAAGTAGTCTTGGTATAAGTACTTTAACCAAGTTAAGCTATTTGTTTGTAAAGGATTGCTTGTAACCAAATATCAAAGTACACCTCCTTTAAACTTATTTTAAGGTTAAATAAACCTTAAAATAAGATTGAATCATGTAATTGTCATCTGCGTACTTCACACGTTACCAACAAATAAACGTTATGACGTTTATGCGTACGTTATGAAGCCAACAAATAAATAGGAAACATGAAATACAGATAAGTATAATTGCACTATTCAAAAGCAGTGCTGTTACAAATCTTATACGATTTTAACTATAAATGGTAAATAATTAGCATTCTTCATTTCATTACGATATTTCAAAAACATATCTTGCAAAAATATTGGTTTTGGACATAGATTTTTTATGTTTTCTTAATTTTACAGGTACACAAATACATTAAATATATGTCACATCTGATAACTTTCACGTTTTTCACTGATGAAAACTTAACTCACTCAATGGTGTAAGTAGAGTCTTAAAGCTTCTAGGAGGGAAGGTACGTGGTTAGAACAGAGATAAGACCAGTAGATAGATCTCCGGAGACAAAAATAGACAAAATCATTGATAGGTCCGGGAGGCAGCAATATGTAGGTTAAAGATCAATTTCAATAAGATTTTTGGAAATATTTTCCATGTGACCCTATATTGTCGAATGATAGAAATTAATGTGACGGCAAAATTTGATCAATTGGAGATACATAAGAGTGGGACTAAAACTACTGGAGTGGGGTGAAATTGCTGAACCATTTAATTTGCTGCACCTCAATTTTTTTCACACCCAACAAAATAAAAATAAAAATTTGAAGAAATATATATTAATATTTAAGGAGTGCCTAAATGTATAAATTGGATGGGGATCAAAATTTAAATAATGCGCACCATGTGTCATACAGATGTGTCACGAATAGTTTGCAATCATCAGACCTTGTTTTAATCATAAAGAAGATATTACTCGAATATTCCTTTTAAGGGTTTTCCTCCCCACTATTAAAATAAAAAAATATAATTTTAAATATGTACCATAAAGTGCAAAACAAATCATTCGAATATATTTTACTAGATCCAATTCATCGAGATTTTCCCACCTATTTACAACTGAAAGATGTAGTTCAATTAATGCTGATACAGTTAAATAGTACTAATCAGTTTAAATTGTATATAAGTGTGATTCAACGTTTTAAAAACTTTCCAACAGACCCCCTAAATATTGTGAGGGTACATTTACTTAACGAGCTGTACTTGATTGCAGTAATACCGGGGTACAATAGTCTTGAGCGTTTATCGCTGGTGAAATATTGTGGACTAATGGTAAACTACTGCTAATTGAATGGTAGAAACGTGACGTCGAGCGCCGAGCGCCGACTGACCGTAACTGCAGATCGAGAGTGAGTCAGCACTGAGCAGACAACACGCTATTGGGATCTTAACGGCAAAGACTGGACCCCAGCTGGACAACATTACCTGCTGAAGGGTCAGAAAAGGGTATACATGTATTACTGATCCCCAAATATTAGGCCTACTTGGTCATCCTTTTTTTCCTAGGAACATTTTTTCATTTTATTGCGTTCTTATGCACAGTTATCGAATCCTCGGAGCCTAGCTGTTTCAACTCAAAACAATTACAAAACTAAAAAGAATTTTTTTTTTATTTCACAGTGTTCTATATATTCAAATTACAATCCCTTTGGTATTCAAATAAATATTTTGAGGTGGTAAATAACACTTCAGTGACTGTTCGAAATTAATCTAAGATGGTCACCATCCTCCAAGGACTCAACATTGTATACAATGTATCAACACTACGACCTTTACAACCACGTAAATCACAATCCGACCCGTGAGAAAGTATCTGCAGGTTGCATTGGCTCCCAAACCTCAATTCTGTTAATTGACACCATATCGGAACGTATTTCTAATTGCTTGTCCGACAAATAATTTTCCCCTTGAGCAAATAAGGCATACGGGCCTTTCTCTGTTGTGTAATGCATACGCATGAAAAGCAGCATGGTCTAGTTATGAATCAGTTGTCAATAAGCATAGATCCTTGACACGATGTTAAGAAGACCCGAGTTAGTTCAGACTGTGGATAATCAAAAGCTGCACCGCTAGTAATGAAAAGATTTATTCCTCACAACTTGTTGTATTAGCGCTGACATGGAACTAGTGCTTTTTGTGTTGTCTCTTGATCCCAATCGTGTTTCATTTTTTACAAGGAGACTGGCTCCACTTGTATGGATGTGCTGTATGTTATTCAGTTTTTGAACAATGTTATAACAATTGAAATAGAGGAGAAACAAATCTATAGTATTTTTTTGTTTGATTACGAAATCTCTTGTTAACTTTGGATTTTGCAAGTAAACTTCTGTCCTATTGTAGTTTGATATAATTTGTGTTACTTGACCGATTACGTTTTATAACCAACTACTAGAGGTCATCCAGTGTGGTCGAAAACTCGACCAAAATATGTAACGTACAGACTACTCTATTTTCACCCCATGCTGTAAATAAAACATGAGATTGGAATTTATTTCATTTGTTTTAGTTTTCTGTTTTTATTATTTCGTTAATATTTCGTCACCAGCATGGAAACCTATAAGGCACTTGTTATTATTTTCAAACTTCAAATTAATTGTGCATGCTTATTTTTTAGGGTATTTTAGTTTATAGAGGGATTCTGCACATTTACAGGAAAATATCTTTCGAACAGTATGCGTGGATTTTCCCTACGATGCACACGAGCTGGAAAAAAGGTTTTAAAAAAACATGCTTGCCTATTTATATATTGATAGACGTCCTAGATTTGTTTTATTTTATTTAATGAAAGATTTTTAAGTAAGTATATTTTTCTCTTTTGCTATGCTACCAGAGGATAAGCAACTTTTTAAAAACAAAATTATTTAATTTTCAATTTTTTTTTATGTTATAGAATAAAAAGAAATAATATACAGCAGTGAAAGTAAACTAAGGTATTTGGCAAGTATACTATAATGTTAATAGATGTTTTTCTTTTAATCAAATACAACTCTGTAACGTTTCATTCCATTGTATGTACTGACCTCTAATATGAAGCGAAGCCTATTATGTTAACAGTTACTTTATTAGAATAGAAAGTGCCTCTTACTGACGTAAAAAGGTATGGAACGGATGGTGAAGAATAGAAGGCAAGAAAGAGGTAATCAGAATTTCTCTAATTTTACATTCATCCTTCACTCATATTTTGGTTAAAGTACGCACCTCTGTGCGTCCCCATCTCACTAGTGATGGAAAGAAACGGAGTCAAAAAAGATTATAGGGATGAACAAATACGATTTTTATCAGCTGATTCCAATTGAACATGGAAAGAATCTAACCCACTAATACATTCACTATACATTTTACTGAATGATATAACTTGATTAACAATTAATTGCTTATCTATACAACGCAACTAAGTCATTTTCTTCTTTACATTTTATACAAATAACATTACAACATTTTACTTGAATTCACTGAAATATTACAAACTACAGATAAACCCATTTTAGTTTTTTTACCGAATTTATTTCTGGTTCAATGAGGACATTATTCACAGAAGTGTTATCAAAATAGGAACAATAAATTAACAATAATAACGTCGTGTGTTCGCCCAGGCCTGAGAAACCCTGTAACATAATTAATTTAGATAAACATATTCAATCATCTTTAGGCTTCATTCATCCATTAGATCTTGAGGGAGCCTTCGACGTGGCCTCCTGTTCTCAGTTGCTTCACCAACTGAAGACTTCAGAATTTTGGAGGTAGTTTTTTTCAATAAAGGCCGATATAGACTCCACTCCTAGCTCTTCATGTATGTGCCTGTTTCTAATAAACCAGGGAGCATTCAGCACTATTCTTAGAATTTTGTTTTGGGTCTACTATTTTGTTTAGGTTGGTTCTATGTGTTACCAAATAGGGTAAAAATACGTTTTAAAACACTATATTTTCAGAAATTTTCCCGGGTAAGGCCCCGGACACCCCAGATGTTCGTTAGACATATATATTGCACACCCCTGTTCCAAATCCTGCGGGCGCCCATGGTAGACAGTAAGCTGATTGGACGGTAACTTGATGGAGAAGACTTTGGTTTATTGGGTTTATGAATAACTGATATTTTTGCATGCTTCCAAATGCAAGGGAAGTAAGATTAAGACAAACACTCATTTGCGATTTATGAAAAGCCTTTGTGGGTAAGATTTGGCAAAATGATATTAGGAATAAGGTCATGGCCAGGTGATTTACGGAGAAGTTTTTAATTGCTGCCTCTGGAATTCAGCACAAGCTCTGGAATATCATTCAAACCCACAAAAGGTACATCAAGAGGATAATAGCATTAAATCAATACCCAATATGTCAATAAAAATAAACATTTAGGGGTCAATTTGCTGCACGCAAAAATCCAACACATTCTTTTAATAATATAGATATCGCGTATTAAAATTATTAAAAACATTACATGAGTTGAAGACCGCCAATCAGATGATAGCGGCAACACTAGCCTCTGGTCAATCACTTCATCAGCTGTTTTACCGCCAGTTTTTACAACCGAACATAAAATATCATCCAGCGGCGCCCCCGGCAAAGGTACATTTACCCGTAATCCAGTGTTATTTTGTGAAATTTAATGGGTATGTAAAATGTAATAAAATATGACTGATGATTTTAAAAATTCTTAAATTTGAGAAAATGTATGAAATACATTAATGAACATAATTGCACGTAGTGAATAAAATTCATTGTACGTTTTTACAAATAAAGAGTAGGTTAATCTGTGGTTCCTTGGATAAATGACGTATAAGAAACGTTTCCTTAATAACTACATTCAGACTTCTGTTGACAAAAGCAAAGCTGCATGGGCTGTTTTAAATTCAGAACTTGTAATCCAAGCTCTGAATTAATAGTTGAATTTTGTAGCTTAATACATTTCTACCTAATCGCTAGAAATCTATATTGATCATAATAATCATTGGATCAAGAGATTGGTCTAGCTAGAAATCTATATTGATCATAATAATCATTGGATCAAGAGATTGGTCTAGAGATAGCAGAACATTTCAATGATAAATTCGCTGAAATTGCCAAATCTAATTCAGCTTAATTCAACCTTTTTAATGCATTCATTATTGGAGAATTTTAACCTGAATCATAACATAGGCTATTGATTTTCTGTCTGTTAGTAAAGGAAAAGTAAGTGAAGTAATTTTTTCTTTAAAAAATAAAATATCAGCCGGTTGGGATGAAATTACAATACAGCTGATCAGGAAAACCAACAACATTAATGCAGGACCCCTAAGCTTAATAATAAACTAATGTTTACAGGGTGGAACTTTTCCATGTCAACTTAGATTTGCTTAAATAAAACAACTTTTTAAGAATTGCAGTAAGTCAAACCCTAAAAACTACCGCCCAATTTCAATCTTACCAGCTTTTTCTAAAGTGTTTGAAAAAATACCCAGGTGTAATGCAGTTGCCTGCTTGCAATATTGAGGAGAGCTAGCATATTGATCTTTGAATACTTTTCTAAAGTCAATGCTATATCTGTTTTTCGTAAATGAGATATATACTTGCAGTATCCTATGTCAATGGTATATTTGGTTCACGTAAATGGAATGTCTAGTGGTCGTATCCAAAGTCAATTATTAGTCTGGTTCACGTAAATGAATTTTCTACTTGCAGGAACCAAAGTCAATGTTTCACCTGGTTCTCATAATTAAATGTCTGCTTGCAGTATCCAATGTCAATTATATATTTGGTTCGCAAAAATAGATTGCCTTATTACATTTATAAACTCAATGGTACACCTGGTCCACTTAAATGTCTCAAAGATAATCCTCACGGACACCAAAACACCCATACATTGTATTAAATAACGAACCGTCAAAGGTTACTGCAAAAATTACGCTATAAATTATAACGGCAACAAATTTCAGAGTCGACGATTTACAAAAAGAATAGGTGGTCGGAACATAATAAAGCGGAGTTATTGGGCGTAAGTGGGCAGACAAAGGGTTCATTACCGGCGCGAGCCTGTGGTCACGAATACATCAACGCCTGCGCAACCGAGCAACCACAACCGGGAGCAACCAGGAGCTAGTGGCTACTGGCTGTGGTGAGCAATCATAGGAAACACTCGTCACAAACACTAGGTGCAAGTTATGCCCAAGTCGATAGGGTGACTATCAAAAATACTATATTATAGAGGGTTCCGTCTGTGTATATGTTTATCCCAGGTGAAAGGAAAAGCTTCTGAACCAAGTTTTTGGGATGCAAATTTTTTTAATAACGTAATTCGTTAAATCATGAATTTATCCAACACATGTGATTAAAACTACTTCGAACTACGATTAGTGAACGTCGAAACTTTTTAGGTTCCCCAATTATTTAGTACTGTAATGTTTTACGTTTCTGTGTGTCTGTTCCTCGTGAACGCAAAAGCTACTGAACCATCTTGGCTGAAATTTGACACAATGGCAGATCATAGCGAGCGTACACATAGGACTAAAATCGGTTTGACATCGAGTGACGTCAAAAAGATCTTAAAACAGTGGATATTTTGGAGATACAATAATATATTTTAGTCTCCATTGCAATAAATTTAAAACATGCTAATATTTGCTCCGCTTTAATTCATTTAGATCAAAATAGAATCATCTTATTCTGCAACACAGTTGATTTATTAAGTAGAAATAATAAAATTAAGTATTATACTAGTTGAGTTCAGTTTCTATATGATGGGTGCCATGGGTGCATGATGGGTGCATAGTAACTGTTTCACAATAATGTAGAGTCTGATTATTCTTTTTTTACCCGGAGCGAAGCAAAGAAACTATAAAAGAATTGGTATTAAATTAAATACATATTCTAATTAATTATCTAGGTAGCCTTTGAGCATCATGTCAGTAGTTCAAAGAAAGGCGTTAAAATATTGATAAAATATAAGAATTACCTTATCCAACCACAGTTGCTGGTATGACAACTAGTTTCGTTCCTTAGAACATCGTCAGGTCATTGTATGCAACCACATCATCAATGTATTAATACATTGTGTTATGTCAAAAGATTCTTTAAAACACTGTCAGAATCTCAATAGTAAAAACTAGTCATGTTGATCAAATTATTAAAATTGAATAAAAAATAAAACTGGTTAAAACTGTAAAGGCTGGCCAGCACTGTCTTATCACTGTCACTGACTAAATAAAACTGCTCAAATAAAATATTGTAAAATATTGAGTTAAAATATTGTTTTAACCCACCTTTCGGTTTCGTTCGTTTTGATTTGCCAAAATGCCACTCACAGATGGCAAATTTCATCAGTATCACCACAGTAACCCAGCGTAGAATTTTTTTCAGGCCAGAACATGACGAAGAAGCATAAGAAGGTAAGGGAAAGTGAAAAAAGAAAACTGGAAGGAGGGAACAGAAAGAACAGAAAAATGAGTTGGAGAAGAAGATGAGATGCGGTGGCGAAGAAGAAGAGACTTTACAACTTCAAGAATAATAGATCAAAAGTAAAGGTGATAGTGATAGTTAAGGGGGCAATAACTTACCCAAAGTATCAACGTTTTTCCAAAAACCTAACATAGCAAAAAATCGAACAGCTCTGCCAACCTTACAAACATTCATTCACCCCAATGACATTTCCTCATATGATATATAAATTGTTTCCAGCGTAATAATTTACAGCACCTGTTAACTTGACAAAAATTAAAACATATCTGCAGCGTTTCCCCGCATACCTTCCGCAACCAGCTGTCAGACTCCAGCTCCAGCGCGGCTACCGCTGGAACGCTGGAATGTCGCTGGAGTCAGCGGGTCTTATTAATTACAAGAACTACACGACCAGTTGCATCTGCATACCTCGGCTGACAACGTGTTGAAATGAATCAAACTATATACCGACTCGTGTTATAACAAGTCTGGGGCAAAAAGTGGACATTTTATTGCAGCTCGCCGTTATTAACATAGTCTAATTAAAATGTATAACTCACAATTTCCACGAGGGAAACCATGTATTGAGACACACCGGACATTATACGATAGCCTTTTAAATAGAAATGAGAATCTACATGGGTTATTGATGAATTAAAGTGCTACAAGGCAACAAATCACAAAACAAATCAGTGTATTTATTTTGGAACAGTAATACCGAAGTTTTTTGTAAAACTGCCCTGAAATTTAACCAGCATGTTACAGCTTACTCTTCATTATAAATGAGCCATAAAACTTAAATATTAGTAAAATCAGTAAATTATACCTGTTTTCCGGTCAACATGTCAGCTTAAACTGTTTTGTAGAGCGCATCCATGAGGTCAAATAAATAATACCAATTTGTGTAGTCCCTAGTCTAGAAGTTCAGATCGTCATAAAAGTACTGATATGATACATTACTGTTACTACACATTACTAGTCACAGGGGTAACATGAAACAAATAATTGCTAGCTAATGACTAGTCATACAGATGTCACAGGAGAGTAGGCTACATTCTTACATTCTTGACAACCTCCATCGACTTTCTTTGCTGTTTTTATTTTTATTTTACGTAAATTTTTTAATGAGTCGGTGGCTCAGTCGATAGCGTCGCGGACTTCGGACCAAAGGCAGCGATGTCGTGGGTTCGGATCCTGGTCACTACCACTAATATTGATCAGTACAGATCACCTTTGTACTGTACCGGCTCACTCCTTGCTTTGCTGTAAACGTTCCACGCACGGGCGGTTGTCTATGTGGACGAACAAATGCAAGGTTAAAAGAGGCCGCCAACTTTTTTATATAAAAAAAAAATATATGAAGGGTAAAGCGCAATTATTAATTTTTTTATTGAAAAAAAACAATGATTTTCCGCAGATTTGCGTTGAAAAAGTAATTTGGGCTTTACCTTAGGGTTTAAAAAGGATGCATTCTGAGTATCTATTTGAAACGTAAACAGTAAAGATCTGCATTTGCCTCTGTGACTTGCCCGTGAAAAATAAATCTTATAGTTGATTAAAATAACGCAAAATTGAATTTCACCTTGTACCTACTACAAAATACATCAACTTACGCCACTCAGCATGTTTACAGAAAACATTTCCACAGGTGAAATGAGATTCAATCAAACAGCACAAGTAGAGCAAGCTAGCTGTCGGGACTTTGGCGCCCGCCAGCCTGTATTTCATCTCGACACACTTGTATTGTAAATATATCAATATTATGCTGCACTAAACCTCTCAGTTTAAGTGAATGTGTTTTGTAAAGACCTAACAAGGTCGTAAAGCGAGTCGGTTGTGCGTGTGCGTGTGTATGCGTGTGCGTGTGTGGGAGTGATATCGTCGGAGTATCACCCCACTTTGTCGGTATCCCGCTATTAAATGTAACGCCAATTTGTAGACTGGCTCGGTCTGGTTACCGGTTCTATATCTCACATACATCGAGATACCTGACCCGACGTTATTTATATGGCGAATCACGGTGCGGTGCCAATCAAAATATGACCCAGTTGGATTGGCGAGACGAACTAATGTTGGAATCTAGTTGGGTTTGTGACAAGTTTGTATATTATTACATGGTTTTTTGCAGAGAGGCAGTTTTCCATGTATAAAAAGGAATTTTAGTCTGAGATATGTATCTTATGTTTATTTATAGGTAGGTGGACTACTCACTTGTACACTACCGCAACCAGATTATAAACTATAGACTAAACAGTTCACGAAGATGTATTTTTATTGAAATAAGCTACTTATTTCATAACTTTGACCTGATTGAGGTAGTTAAAACACTCTTTTTAGAGTAAATCTAAAATCTGCACATTTGTTGTAAATTATAAGTTCTATTCACCTAATAACTGTTCCAAAAAAACATAATATTGGAAAGGTAAATGGGTATTTCACTGGATATATTTTTGCCTCGGAAACAAGTTTTGCACCCTATTAACTACGCAATGTGCGCACGGGTCCCCTCGCATATTATTCATTCTAAATAAAATTGTACATACACAGTAAGAACATACAGTATACCAACTTTCCGAGACTTACACTAGAAATCATCTCATGACGGATATGAGTGTCGTAAACTCGAAAGACATACATATCCAGCCAAGTAGGCAGCTACAGCGATGACAGCGATGGCGGTAATGATGGTAATGGTGGTAATGGTAGTGGTGTTATCTGGTGTCGGTACCTTTGTCTGTCAACTGTCACATCGGCGCTGACAATGACAACAACTTAACAGCCCACATGCTCGGTGGTCTAACACAACATGTGGCAGAGATTGTGTATTGTCATTTGCAAAAAAAATTACACGCCCATTTGAATGGATGGTTGAGGTCAACAGCTGGCTGATTTTTTTATATGCTCAAGGAAATGGTTAAGAATTATTTTGGAGGGGTTTTCATACAAGAAGATACAATAAGGCTGTTGTAGTAATAATCATACCACAACAATGTAAATTCCTCCAAATATTTTGTGTGCATTTTTTTTTATTCGTCACTCTCCCAAAAGTATAAAATCACAAAATAGTAGGTATAAGCACCCAACGGCTGGTTGACATTTTGTACGCCTGTAATAGAATGTGAATCTGGATATAATAAAACATGTTTGAAATATCCAATAAGAAGTGCCAGCGTCCCCGTCGCATCAGTGAAAAATATTTTTATTGCACGTTTTACCACATAAGTATCATTTACAAATCCAAACCAACATACATGTCCATTAAAGCTTCATTTAGTCGACTGTCTCAAACTACTTTCAGACTTGTTACTGGCAGATATAATGTTATTAAATTTCTACATTAAATATTTTTAGTATTGCCTAACATATGTACTACAATTCCAATCAAAAATACTGAAACAATTTCTAAAATATAATTGTTCAACTTTTACCAAAACGGAAACGAAATTTAACCGTCAAACATTAAACTGAAACTCACCGTTCAACTAACATTTAAACCACGTCATAAACTTCGAATATCAACAGGACAGGATGTTGTATGATCCTGATAGAACATAAATCTACCAGTTTAGATTTTTAGGCTTCTGAGGTGCCTGAAGGAGGAATGGGCGTTGAGGCTGTTGTTAGGGGATGTGCTCCCGATGGAGTTTACGGGGGCCCGGCGGCCCGCCATCACAACAGCTGATTGTTAGCTGATACTGACTGATGTAACTCAGCTGGTCAGTGGCTGACACCTAATCATAAGTAGCTCACGATCATAACTGTAAATCAGGTCACCAACTCATTAGCATTGGCATACACTACGTTGTGTGCACACCGGAAATCTTGTACAGGCTACTGTTGGTTTATATAGCGTTAACTTTTATACACATACATTTAAGATGATCTGAGGAGTAGAAAGTGAAAAAGTGAAAACTATCAAAACCATTCAGAGTAGTTGATCAACACTTTTCAGGTAAAATTTAGATATAATACGCAATCTAATTCAAGAAATCAAGATCAGAATAAAGAGAGTTTACGCTAAACTGTAACCGTAATGTACATACCTCTGCTATAACGTGACGAGGAAGAATAAAGATAAAACAGCAGTAGATGTGTAAGAGACGGAAAAGAGGAGAAATAAAGTAGAAGAATCGAGATAATTAAGTCTTAGTCTCTAAAATAACCTGTTATCACATAGATGCAATCAAGAACGATCAGAATTAAGATAAGGAAGAGAAAGAAAAACGTAAAAGGAGAGCATTTTGGAGATAGGAAAAATCAAGAAGTGAAATAATAATTTTCTACCAGGGCGAAGATGAAATAGCAGCTACTTACCACTCATCATTCCAAACTATTTCAACATTTTAGAAAATGTTTTACCGACTGACATCCTAGAAAAATTCACACTAACAAGTTATAGTCAAACAACATACCAAAACATTACCCATGTTTAAGTGCTTCATAAACAACTCTCCTATTATAAGTTCAATGGATTTATAAGGTTACATTACTTAATAGTAATCTTAACTATCCACAAGTACAGCAGAGCGGTGATGTTATTAAGACATTCTCATAAAGCGTTACTACTCCAGCAGCCCACCATCACTGCTGGGGCGCTCTCGTGGACTATAATGGTGATTGTGTTCAAGAAATAGCCCAAGAGCCGGATAACGCCTCGTTTATGTTTATAAAATCATGTTTATCGTGCATTTACCGAGGTGCACTTGCAATCTGCTTTGGTCTCGGTCGTCTTTGGAAATCAGGCACGAAACAGCTGATTTTGCCTTTTCCTAAGTACTGTATTCATTGGTACTGTTACCAATGAGTTTGTGTACAGGTTATTTGTGTTTGCTCATGAGTGGTGTACCGTTTAGAATGAGCGTCTAATGTGACGAAGTGTCAAGTGATAAGGGAAAGCTATAAACATGAAATAATGCCAAATGTCATGAATGAATACTAGGAGTGTTGTTCAGTGGAACCTTTAACAAACGTTCTAGGAACTAAATTTGACATTCCTAAAACTCCCCATAAAGAGTACCACTGACCTATGAAATGTGATATAGATAGTTTGTCACTAAAACAATTATATAAAATTGATAGTTTGGTTCTGAGGTGAGATTCTTAACAGAGAGACTAATCATCTAGACTACTCTAAAATAGTCTACTCTTGTTGTCCACTTTGATCTACCACTTAAGGAAGCTAAGAACTATAAGGTATCATAAGTTAATGCGATTATAATGTAGAATAGCCATTTTCATTGGCGCCTTTTGGACAGTTGAAACACTTCTTCTGAAAAACAGTAAACAATGCATCCATCTTCGAAGATGGAGTAGACCTATACTGGTTAAAAAGTGCACCAAACAAGATGGGGACTTTTTCATTGTAAAATGGATGCAAACAAGCTACGTGCTAAAAGTATAACTTTATTGTGTCGTATGTGTGTTTTCAGACCTATCTGGTTTGAGTAATTAAAGCCCTGTTATTTATTCGGTTCTGTATCCTACTATAGCCGGGATCACATTCTAGATACCAAAACTACATGTTTTTCTGCCAGCTAATGTTAACAATTTATCCAATGAATAAAATACAACCTTTCTCAATAACAATAAGGCATAAAAGGTCCTAGAACCCTCACTGAGATCTCTCACTGAGGACTACAATCATAATCACGTCACGTTCAACAAATAACGCATGACAAGAATTCCCTGAACTACTGCTTTCACGGTTAACGTTTTAATTACACCTAAAAGTGCTCGTATATCCTATAACGTATTGTCTTGCACTTCTTATACCTACCATACTCTTAAATGTACTGCCCACTCTGGTCGCTGAGTACATTCAGCACCTGGGTACGTCAGCACTAGCAGACACTCAGCAGCTATACATTACTCTGCCCACGCCGCGGCGGGCGCCACCGCTCTCTTTTTACCGTCAAGGGTAGAAATTGCAGTGATTAACAGTGAGTAGGCGGCGGTCGTTTATTGGAATGGAATGATTTATCACGGCCACTGTTTACCTCAGGTAATTACCACGGATCATGTCATTACTGGGAGACTATGTTAATGTGCGAAACACCAGTCCAATTTCGGGCTATTAGTTACGAACAGATGAATGATTGTGAGGTTAAACACTGTTGGAGTTTACGAAGTGGTTGAACTGTTTTATTGTGTATTATGGGATTCCATCATAAGAAATAACAATAATATTGGAAAATAAGATGAGGTTAACGATTCAACACTTGAACTCACTCTAGATTAAAAACTACATTATGTCAAAACATAATTACCAAGAAAGAAAAGGCAGATCAGAACATCCATCAGTTATCAACCCCAAATAATTATAATAGCATTTTCGACCAAACCTATTTCCTGGCTCAACGTAATGGTTGGTTGATAACACCGCTGAATATAACACCGACGAATGGCATCTCGGTTCATGATCGATCCTGCAACTTCTAATGATTTTAGATTTGAAAGAAATGAAAGTAGTTGCAGATTTTATGGCTTCTTGATGCAGTTTTGAGGGTAGTTCAAACATTAAACTACCTTTAGAAAAGGAATATATCATCATCGAGAAAGCTAGTTTAAAAGCTGTGAACTATTAAAGTGCAACTTCCCTTCTACTACGGCACCAATCAACCCACCAAGAAGAACCATTAAAAGGAAATAATCGAATAGGTAATTCATAATAACTCAATACCACAGCTACATACTGGATCGTCTAAAATCTTGGTCTTTCCATTCAAACTTCCAATAATTACATCTAATGCTCTACCCACCTCATTGCGGATGCGATTACGTTCCTAGTTGATCTACTTCAGAGTGCCTCCTCCTCGGCCTACGTTTGTTTAGCTTCATTTACCACGGTATAATTATCCTCGCCCAAGGTGGCTCGGGGTTTACATTACCATGATGGACGACTTCCCCCAGCATTTACCCCGGGGAAGGTGTCAGCCTCTTATAACTCACAGGGTCCGTGTCAGCTGTCGATATTTCATTCAAATTCATGTTTGAACAAGCAATCTGCAGTCAAAATAATCAGAAATGAATATGTATGGTGCGAGATTGCTGCCCTGCGCTAGTCCAACACCCGACGTGTGGTATTCATCACCTCTGCTGATGTATTGCTCCCCAAACGCCTCCCAGACAGCAGCCGGAGACCGGTGGCTTCTGGAAGCTTTGGAGGAGAAACTTGAAACGGGGTTTTCACAACATTAGAAAAGTTAACGTTTTAACGGGTAAATTTTCTTGGGTATATGAAGTTGGCCTACCCAAAACAGCCTACCCACAATTTCCCATTCTAATTGTTAGTTCCATGTTTGTTCTCGATTATTCAATAACAGTTATTATTCTAGTTCTATAATTGTAATCGAAAAGATTAAACATTTGGGTACACTAACTTCACGCTAGCCTATCCCTAGTTCAAAAATAACTGAGTGTATATCGTTAGTTCTGTTTTAGTTTCGGATAGTTCCATTAACAATTTTGTTAAGGTAGTTTTGTGTTGGCCAACTTCTCACAACTATATTTCTTCGTTTAAGATTTACAATGAATCAAGAATGTTGGTAATTCTTTTATATGTACTGTTTCAATGTGCTCACAGGCTTTCGCGGCTAGTGCTAGAATCCATTGGTTTCTTTTGGTGTCAACCATGTCTGATCAAATTTAATGGCAGTGCGGTGGACGTAGAAAAGAATCGGTGGATTCTTTGATATAATATTTAATATTTATTATTTTGTATTGTATATATCCCAGATTTAAATATTTAGCTAAAACAATTGGGACAACAATTAAATAAATTATTTACAGCAAAAGACATTTTAGGACATAAACAGGGTGCAATAAAAATAAATAATTTGACAAAAGGTAACTTCTCTTTGCACTTACTTCAAACTTCTTAATACGTGGTGTATTTGAAGGGTGGACCATTTATGAATGAGTCGTATAGATAAGGTAAATATTTTCCTTCCTTTAAAGTATTTTCCTTCCTCAAGTGGTATTTTTTCACCATATTGTTACAAATAATTGAGCTAACATCAAAACCCAACATTCTCTTCTAGTATCGTTCTCCAAAACGTTTCTTTCTTTTACATAATAATATCTCACGATGATTGTAAATTACTTTATACTGCGGGACTTTTAAGGCTTGAAGACCCGGTTTGAAACCCCACCATTTGCCAATAGCTTTTAGCCACGTGGTAGGTCTATTTAAAATCTTTTTAGAAATAAAAGGAAATCCTTCCACTGACATAAATTAGATTATTTATAGCTAACACCATAGGAAGATTCGCACCTAGCAGCCTAACTAAAACAACATAATACTAATAAACCCTTTTACAAATTTAAATCCCACACACAAACTCTCTTTCCCTTTAACCAGGGTCTACTATTACCTTATTATCAGCTGGACATATACAGGGTGTCCCAGAACTCTCTACCAATATTTTAGGGCATTGCTCCTGGGTAAGAAACATACCTTAATATCATATTTAAATTGTCCGGAAATCCTTAGTTACTGACACAGCCGCCATTTTGTTTTTTTCAGTTATTAATTTTTTTCTAAAGAATGGTTAAACATACGAAATGGAAACTTTGCACAAACATTTATGACAACTAGAAAAAGCTACCAAAAAATTATGACGATTTTTCAAATTCATAAAACAAAATGGCGGCCATTTGAAATTTGTATAAAATCAATGGTTTTTGAGTTATTTAAGAAACAAAATTTTAAATGGCCGCCATTTTGTTTTATGAATTTGAAAAATCTTCATAATTTTTTTGTAGCTTTCTCTAGTTGTTATAAATTTTTGTGTAAAGTTTCCATTTCGTATGTTTAACCATTCTTTAGAAAAAATTAATAACTGAGAAAAAAAAACAAAATGACGGCTGTGTGAGTAACTAAGGACTTCCGGACAATTTAAATATGATATTTAGGTATGTTTCTTACCCAGGAGCAATGCCCTAAAATATTGGTAGAGAGTTCCGGGACACCCTGTATACTGCCGCCTAACGGGCCGACCTTGTACTGATTAACATCTCGTAGCTTGACGTCAAGATATGACTGTCAGGATCTTACTTTATTCCCTCATTTGTTTCTGGTCTGATATAAAAGGTCATATTTCAACACTTGATAACGACTAAAGGTTAACTGTTTTATATCATTACTAAACTGTTTCGATTTCTCTCTGCTGGGCGCCGGCTTTAAAAAGTGGGCCGATAGCAGTGGCGTGTGCGTTTCGAAAAGCTTTGACTTTTGTTTCAGGAACAGTTTGGACATATAATACCCCCGCCGCAGCAAACCTGGCGTCTAAGCGAATTTCCATTTGGCCGAATTGATTTTCAATTGATCTATTTAAATAACATTAGGTTTAACGAGTACCTAGGTTTGCTGCTACAAGGAAACTAATAAAGTAGTGTGTTTTTAGTAAAATATTGATAGCTTTCTATAAAATAAATAAATTTGCCAAGTTTGATCAAAATATGTCCATAAACAAGCAAACTACAACATTTTAAAATATTCTCCATAAGAATAACATGGGAATTTTAAATTTACAATTTTTTTAGTTTTCTCCGTAACCAATAACCGTACAAAAACACTTTGATATACTGAATTGTTTGTTTTTTTAAGCTCTTTAAGAAGGTTTAGAGAAAAATTGGGAAATTTTGTGTTTTGAGGGTAAAAAGTGAGAAAAACCAATTTTTACCCCATAAAACCCCCCATAAAACCCTGTTCCCATGGTCCGATCATGCTGGATCGCGAACTCATTCAAGTTTATCCCGCCTTACACCTTCAAACCAAATTTCATCAAAATCGGATAAAAATTACTCAAGTTATCGTGTTCACGGACACATATATATATATATAAATCTATATATATATATATATCTATATATATATATATATATATATATACATATATAAAAATTTGAACGAATGGTGTTTTTGGCCTCTGGGGACATTAAAATGAAAAAGTAAATCGGTCCCGGGCCTAAGTCTTACCATGAGACCTACGGTAATAGCTACTTCCCTATAGGGAAATTCGCTAAAACTGCATTAATATGCGCGAAACGGGATGTTGTGCGTTAAGTAAAAAATGCTGCCCAAATTTGAAAAATCTTTCAAAAACCAACCTGTTGGAGCAGCTTTTTAATATTGACTTATACTTTACAAGGGCGTGGTTCAAATTAAAGAAAGGTGACGAATGAGAGATGCACTAAAGACCGGTTTTGAATTCGCCAACTTAAAAAGTTTTTGAACAGACCACTGCAAGAAATGAAGAGGTCGAACGTCTATGAACAATTGGGTGAGGACACTGCAGACTGGCAAGAAAGGAATGATCAACAAAGTGAGGAGGAGCAGGACAATAGAGGGGCCAAGAAGAAGCTATTTTTTCCGGATCACTATATGTTTTCTCTCTCCACTGACCTTTATTTTCATATTTTTTCCCTAAATGTTTGTAAAGTTCTTTTGATGATCCTGTCCTTGGGAACTATGGATAAGCGACTGATAAACAGCGTTTGTCTTCATACTGTTCGTAACATGCTCTATATTTCCTTCCTACGTAATTGAACCATAATTTTTACATTTTTATCGCCCAATCTCTGTTGTCTCCTATTACTATTCTGATTGGCCGAGGTCGTAGCCATTGCCCCGGGCCCGGAGTATATCCTGGGCGACACACACGGTCGTGTATATTATGAGATATAAAACGACATCTGCTAAACCCCAGACCGGCTCTGAATGTCTTTATTATCTTCATCAGGGCTCCGAGGGCGTCACTTTACTGGCCCCATAAAACATACACAACACTTGGGGCAATTGGCATAGCTTCCGCTGGGTTATTCCCCTTTCCCGAAGTGCGCTCAAGAGTTTTGTTTTTGTTATGAGTTCTGCATTTTTGTAAAAGCCTCTATACGTTTTTGATAGTGTTAAAATTAATATGAGCTAAAAAATATAAAAGTCAGAGGGATTTTAGGGTTATAACAGAAGCCAGCTCTCCTTGATTATTGGATTTCTTGATTGGTTCTGGCTAAAGAAGCGTCTGAATCTTATCATGATCTTATACTCGGTTCAAAATATTTAGGTGGTTTGAGGGGAATTGACCCCACCACCTTTTTGTCAGGATAGACAAAACACAGTAACACTTTTTGTAACAGTAAGGATAGAGTGGAAGACCTCGGGGGCTGAATTCCCGCCCTCTACCAGCTCGCTTCCCCATACAAATATAAAGTGATATGCAGGGGGTGTAAAATAGTCCAGGGGTGCTTAAAAGTATAAAATAATTGTGAAGATAGAGCTACAAAACTTGAAGCAAAGCTACCACCAATGAAGAACATTTTTACACATTATTCAATGATACTCTACCTCCTTAGGGGGACGGACCGCTAGCAATCAGAAGAAAATCTCTAATATTGTGAGCATAGGTTGGCATGCCTCCCAAATTAGTAGAAACTAGAGGTTCATGCAGTTTAATTAGTCCAAACTTGTTTTCGAGGCAAAATGAATCCAGTGTAATAGCTATTAGTTTGTCAGGATTTATGTTTGTTTGGAACAACTAATTTACAAACATAATGTTTATTTCAGATCTATATTATTAAGTGTGACTTACATACCTCAACCAGGCCACAAATAATATATTTTTTTTAATGTAGCCTATTTAAAATGCATTTTCATAAACTCAAACTCATAAACAACTCGTTTACAATCTGACTGTGCTCAAACATTTAACTGAAGGAACAGCTAAAGAAAATTTGTCAGCATAAGCTGGATCTATGAAAATTGACTTTAGAAAGAAACGTGAGTAAGACGAAGCACTAAAGGAAATTTTATTTTTACTAATCATTTGCAGGTGCCCTGGATAAAGTTAGCTTTAAAATAACACTACAATCGTGAAGTAGGACGACTGGAAAAGGGGTTTAACAGGGGAAATCATTATTGTATTAAGTAAATAGAAGATAAAAGATCGATAATTAGTACATACAGTACATAATATAATAGAACCAATAGAAAAAACGTAAGTACAGTTAGGTAGGATACCGAACGTTGCCTAAAAATACTATTAGGCCTAACACTAAACAAATTATCAGATTTTAAATTCAGTTTAGAGTACAATCTTTTTTAATTTGTTTATACACTAACATAAAATGCACATCCATATTTTTATATTGATCCCAGTAATACAAATAACTTGAACAAACACGAACCACTTATCACGAGTTTCACAGACGGATTAATCAACGACAACTACCGACACAAATAAAACTAAAAACCTCAAAACAACTCTCTTAAGAAGCAAAAACTGACGTTACACAACATGCTAGACATCGGACGAAAATCTTGGAACAAGTTCAACTTCGGAGCTTTGATCAGTAATAAAATAAGAGTGAAATGTAAAATTTCAAACAAAGATGCAGCAACAAATTATAACCCGGCGCAATAACTCAGTCATTGAAAGTTTGACAAAAAACCACGCCGGTGGTAATTGGTGCCGATATCTCCGAATGTAAAGCGGTTGAGCGGACAGCGGCACTTTGATCAGTCAGGGCTTGTATGGTGATTAGAACAAAACGATATTCGGCCGTCCATGATCGATTATAATACCGGCGACTGCTCGATAAATCCGGTGGAAATAAAGACATGGAGTCGGACTCCGTTGATTATCTGGACGCTGGTTTATTGGTAGGCATTGATAAAGGTTTATGTCCATCCGGCGACCAGGAGTCGGATGTACGATTGATATATGGGTGCTTCTGGATGTTTTTGTTACTTGTGTGTTTTGGCTTGGCAGGTGCACGTGATTCTATATTTTCTACTAGAGAAAAGTCTAAGTCTGAAATATTTAGGTTTGTGTTGCTCATCCGTGGGTTGAACATGTATGGCGTCAATTAATGAATTATGGTGTACTTAAGCATGGTGAATCAAACTTGGATTCGAGACTATCTGGAAGCTCTGATTCTGTTATCAACAAAACACATTTGAGAGTTTTACCAGAATGGGTTGAGGTACTTCATATACATTGCTAATGTTGTGGACATTAACAAAATCTACTTTCTAGCTACGCTACATCCAAGGTTCACGAGCACTGCTCATGGCAATCCAGCTCTGCAGAATCCACGCAGACTGACCATTTCTTTGCGTAACAATAAAATAAATTAGTCTCTCTTTGGCGAAGAACTTGTTTCTTATTGTAAAACTTCCTCATTTAAGTCATGTCACGATTGTTTCAATTTTATTTGATAGTCATTACAATTTAAATAGGAGATCAATACATTCAAAGGCTTTATAGTTTTTGAAGTTGATATTTTGGGCACGATAAACTCTAAAAAAAGTACGGATTAAATCTTAAGGATTAAGTCTTTAAAGAATTAAAATTACTGCAGTTTAACTTGATAGGAGAAAGTGTAATCCAACGCAATTCTACTACGAATTACAGCATTTTAATATCAGTAGTTTGTGGAAAATGTTACAAAGATAATACACATAATTTCCTCAAGTCGTATCGTCATTCTGGAGGCTAGGAAAAAAGTAGAATGAAACAACATTAATTTTGATTAAATCAAACTTGTAAGCACAAAAAATAATTATTTATGAAGTGACTAAAACATTCAGATAAAATTGGATATTACTAGTTGTGTAATTGTGTTACTATTATTTAATAAATAGCATGTTATCAATATTATTAGAGAAAATATCAAGTTGTAACACAAAAAAGCCAACTGATGTAATTCTACCTACCACCTTGTCCCTTTGTATACATGTCTCTTAAAGCAAATTTACCTTAGCAAATAGGAAATCATTTCCGAGGGTTTGTCAATGGACAAAATTAATGCATTATTTGGGGTCCTTAATATTAATTAAATTGAAGCATTAATTTGGTTTTTGTTGTAAAAAATAAATATTGAAACCCATTTCTGAAACCGATTTAGAAAAACTACTAGCACAGAACGGACTGCATTAAGCTCAAACTTATCTTAAACAAAATCTCCAAAACAGTTTTGTCAAGACAAGACTTATTGGTCAAGCGCCAACCAATCACCGGTAACACTTCTCATCAGAAACTGCAGTAAAACCGTCCAAGTTCCCATTAACATAATTAACTGCTCCGGCAAAACAAATTTGTGTGGTAGCGTTTACTAATCAAGTAATTTTCATATATTTAGTAGCTCTAAAGAACTGCCGGTTGTAGATTACTCCATAAAGAATAATTTATTAGGGTGTTGAAAAATGAATAAAAATATTTGTCCTAATGTGAGTCGAGGTGCCACGTGGGGGGACCAGCTCATTCCAGTCTGACTCACAAATACGACAATTAGCTCTGTTATTTACTGCTCTACCTGTGACGGTTTATGTCCTCTTTGACTGGGAATTACTAGTTCCTTACTCTTAACTAACTGTTCCCGGAACTGGTTGTGAAACGGTTGCAACTATAGTGGGTGCGTATTAGTGTACGAAGTTACATGGAGGGTAAGTAAGAAACAAAACATACCATGGAGTACATGGTTGTTATGGTCGTGTAACATGTTATAATGTGAGTAAGTAAAACATTGATAGTTAGCACTACGCAAACTTCATCATATCTCTTGGAGACGTATCATAACTATTAGAGTGGTGAGATCAAGTAAGAAATCAACTACAATACAAAGGCCATCAACACTTGGATTTTCAAATATTTTTTAACTCGTTTAACACAAATTGCCACCTTTCCAGAGTTAGCAACTGAGTGGTCAAAAAATTCTTCGTGGTGGTTCAAAACTTAATTTTTAAGGGGCTATACTTTGTGAACGCCTGGATGGTGTTATTTGGTTATTACAGCTGCTAAGATGAATCTATCTTCAAAACGTTGATGAGAATATAAATTAGTCATCTTTAACACAACAATAACTATATC